>NW_027463581.1:0-87464 GCF_050947455.1 Rhinoderma darwinii
CTTCTATACTAATTGCCAGGCGCTGAGACGAATGCCGCCAAGATCGAGCGTCTAGGACTTACGGTTCAAGAATTAGCTTTAGAAACATTTGCCTGGGAAACATGCAGAGAAGTCCAAGATAGTGTTTTTTAGACTGGCTGCCACGAGCTGAATCGAATGCAGCCAAGAGCGAGCGTCTGTGACTTACGGTTCAAGAGTTATTCACAGAAACATGGTTCTGAACTTTACTGCCAGCCGCGAAAGCGAAACTAACCAAGATCGAGCGTCTAGGATTTACTTGTCAATAACTCGCCTGGGAAACATCCAGAGAAGTCAAAGACAGTGCTTCTATACTAATTGCCAGGCGCTGAGACGAATGCCGCCAAGATCGAGCGTCTAGGACTTACGGTTCAAGAATTAGCTTTAGAAACATTTGCCTGGGAAACATGCAGAGAAGTCCAAGATAGTGTTTTTTAGACTGGCTGCCACGAGCTGAATCGAATGCAGCCAAGAGCGAGCGTCTGTGACTTACGGTTCAAGAGTTATTCACAGAAACATGGTTCTGAACTTTACTGCCAGCCGCGAAAGCGAAACTAACCAAGATCGAGCGTCTAGGATTTACTTGTCAATAACTCGCCTGGGAAACATCCAGAGAAGTCAAAGACAGTGCTTCTACACTAATTGCCAGGCGCTGAGACGAATGCCGCCAAGATCGAGCGTCTAGGACTTACGGTTCAAGAATTAGCTTTAGAAACATTTGCCTGGGAAACATGCAGAGAAGTCCAAGATAGTGTTTTTTAGACTGGCTGCCACGAGCTGAATCGAATGCAGCCAAGAGCGAGCGTCTGTGACTTACGGTTCAAGAGTTATTCACAGAAACATGGTTCTGAACATGCTGCCAATTGCTCGCCTGGGAAACATGCAGAGAAGTCCAAGATAGTGTTTTTTAGACTGGCTGCCACGAGCTGAATCGAATGCAGCCAAGAGCGAGCGTCTGTGACTTACGGTTCAAGAGTTATTCACAGAAACATGGTTCTGAACATGCTGCCAATTGCTCGCCTGGGAAACATGCGGAGAAGTCCAAGATAGTGTTTTTTAGACTGGCTGCCACGAGCTGAATCGAATGCAGCCAAGAGCGAGCGTCTGTGACTTACGGTTCAAGAGTTATTCACAGAAACATGGTTCTGAACTTTACTGCCAGCCGCGAAAGCGAAACTAACCAAGATCGAGCGTCTAGGATTTACTTGTCAATAACTCGCCTGGGAAACATCCAGAGAAGTCAAAGACAGTGCTTCTATACTAATTGCCAGGCGCTGAGACGAATGCCGCCAAGATCGAGCGTCTAGGACTTACGGTTCAAGAATTAGCTTTAGAAACATTTGCCTGGGAAACATGCAGAGAAGTCCAAGATAGTGTTTTTTAGACTGGCTGCCACGAGCTGAATCGAATGCAGCCAAGAGCGAGCGTCTGTGACTTACGGTTCAAGAGTTATTCACAGAAACATGGTTCTGAACATGCTGCCAATTGCTCGCCTGGGAAACATGCAGAGAAGTCCAAGATAGTGTTTTTTAGACTGGCTGCCACGAGCTGAATCGAATGCAGCCAAGAGCGAGCGTCTGTGACTTACGGTTCAAGAGTTATTCACAGAAACATGGTTCTGAACATGCTGCCAATTGCTCGCCTGGGAAACATGCGGAGAAGTCCAAGATAGTGTTTTTTAGACTGGCTGCCACGAGCTGAATCGAATGCAGCCAAGAGCGAGCGTCTGTGACTTACGGTTCAAGAGTTATTCACAGAAACATGGTTCTGAACTTTACTGCCAGCCGCGAAAGCGAAACTAACCAAGATCGAGCGTCTAGGATTTACTTGTCAATAACTCGCCTGGGAAACATCCAGAGAAGTCAAAGACAGTGCTTCTATACTAATTGCCAGGCGCTGAGACGAATGCCGCCAAGATCGAGCGTCTAGGACTTACGGTTCAAGAATTAGCTTTAGAAACATTTGCCTGGGAAACATGCAGAGAAGTCCAAGATAGTGTTTTTTAGACTGGCTGCCACGAGCTGAATCGAATGCAGCCAAGAGCGAGCGTCTGTGACTTACGGTTCAAGAGTTATTCACAGAAACATGGTTCTGAACATGCTGCCAATTGCTCGCCTGGGAAACATGCAGAGAAGTCCAAGATAGTGTTTTTTAGACTGGCTGCCACGAGCTGAATCGAATGCAGCCAAGAGCGAGCGTCTGTGACTTACGGTTCAAGAGTTATTCACAGAAACATGGTTCTGAACTTTACTGCCAGCCGCGAAAGCGAAACTAACCAAGATCGAGCGTCTAGGATTTACTTGTCAATAACTCGCCTGGGAAACATCCAGAGAAGTCAAAGACAGTGCTTCTATACTAATTGCCAGGCGCTGAGACGAATGCCGCCAAGATCGAGCGTCTAGGACTTACGGTTCAAGAATTAGCTTTAGAAACATTTGCCTGGGAAACATGCAGAGACGTCCAAGATAGTGTTTTTTAGACTGGCTGCCACGAGCTGAATCGAATGCAGCCAAGAGCGAGCGTCTGTGACTTACGGTTCAAGAGTTATTCACAGAAACATGGTTCTGAACATGCTGCCAATTGCTCGCCTGGGAAACATGCAGAGAAGTCCAAGATAGTGTTTTTTAGACTGGCTGCCACGAGCTGAATCGAATGCAGCCAAGAGCGAGCGTCTGTGACTTACGGTTCAAGAGTTATTCACAGAAACATGGTTCTGAACATGCTGCCAATAGCTCGCCTGGGAAACATGCAGAGAAGTCCAAGATAGTGTTTTTTAGACTGGCTGCCACGAGCTGAATCGAATGCAGCCAAGAGCGAGCGTCTGTGACTTACGGTTCAAGAGTTATTCACAGAAACATGGTTCTGAACATGCTGCCAATTGCTCGCCTGGGAAACATGCAGAGAAGTCCAAGATAGTGTTTTTTAGACTGGCTGCCACGAGCTGAATCGAATGCAGCCAAGAGCGAGCGTCTGTGACTTACGGTTCAAGAGTTATTCACAGAAACATGGTTCTGAACATGCTGCCAATTGCTCGCCTGGGAAACATGCAGAGAAGTCCAAGATAGTGTTTTTTAGACTGGTTGCCACGAGCTGAATCGAAAGCAGCCAAGAGCGAGCGTCTGTGACTTACGGTTCAAGAGTTATTCACAGAAACATGGTTCTGAACATGCTGCCAATAGCTCGCCTGGGAAACATGCAGAGAAGTCCAAGATAGTGTTTTTTAGACTGGCTGCCACGAGCTGAATCGAATGCAGCCAAGAGCGAGCGTCTGTGACTTACGGTTCAAGAGTTATTCACAGAAACATGGTTCTGAACTTTACTGCCAGCCGCGAAAGCGAAACTAACCAAGATCGAGCGTCTAGGATTTACTTGTCAATAACTCGCCTGGGAAACATCCAGAGAAGTCAAAGACAGTGCTTCTATACTAATTGCCAGGCGCTGAGACGAATGCCGCCAAGATCGAGCGTCTAGGACTTACGGTTCAAGAATTAGCTTTAGAAACATTTGCCTGGGAAACATGCAGAGAAGTCCAAGATAGTGTTTTTTAGACTGGCTGCCACGAGCTGAATCGAATGCAGCCAAGAGCGAGCGTCTGTGACTTACGGTTCAAGAGTTATTCACAGAAACATGGTTCTGAACATGCTGCCAATTGCTCGCCTGGGAAACATGCAGAGAAGTCCAAGATAGTGTTTTTTAGACTGGCTGCCACGAGCTGAATCGAATGCAGCCAAGAGCGAGCGTCTGTGACTTACGGTTCAAGAGTTATTCACAGAAACATGGTTCTGAACATGCTGCCAATAGCTCGCCTGGGAAACATGCAGAGAAGTCCAAGATAGTGTTTTTTAGACTGGCTGCCACGAGCTGAATCGAATGCAGCCAAGAGCGAGCGTCTGTGACTTACGGTTCAAGAGTTATTCACAGAAACATGGTTCTGAACTTTACTGCCAGCCGCGAAAGCGAAACTAACCAAGATCGAGCGTCTAGGATTTACTTGTCAATAACTCGCCTGGGAAACATCCAGAGAAGTCAAAGACAGTGCTTCTATACTAATTGCCAGGCGCTGAGACGAATGCCGCCAAGATCGAGCGTCTAGGACTTACGGTTCAAGAATTAGCTTTAGAAACATTTGCCTGGGAAACATGCAGAGAAGTCCAAGATAGTGTTTTTTAGACTGGCTGCCACGAGCTGAATCGAATGCAGCCAAGAGCGAGCGTCTGTGACTTACGGTTCAAGAGTTATTCACAGAAACATGGTTCTGAACATGCTGCCAATAGCTCGCCTGGGAAACATGCAGAGAAGTCCAAGATAGTGTTTTTTAGACTGGCTGCCACGAGCTGAATCGAATGCAGCCAAGAGCGAGCGTCTGTGACTTACGGTTCAAGAGTTATTCACAGAAACATGGTTCTGAACTTTACTGCCAGCCGCGAAAGCGAAACTAACCAAGATCGAGCGTCTAGGATTTACTTGTCAATAACTCGCCTGGGAAACATCCAGAGAAGTCAAAGACAGTGCTTCTATACTAATTGCCAGGCGCTGAGACGAATGCCGCCCAGATCGAGCGTCTAGGACTTACGGTTCAAGAATTAGCTTTAGAAACATTTGCCTGGGAAACATGCAGAGAAGTCCAAGATAGTGTTTTTTAGACTGGCTGCCACGAGCTGAATCGAATGCAGCCAAGAGCGAGCGTCCTGTGACTTACGGTTCAAGAGTTATTCACAGAAACATGGTTCTGAACATGCTGCCAATAGCTCGCCTGGGAAACATGCAGAGAAGTCCAAGATAGTGTTTTTTAGACTGGCTGCCACGAGCTGAATCGAATGCAGCCAAGAGCGAGCGTCTGTGACTTACGGTTCAAGAGTTATTCACAGAAACATGGTTCTGAACTTTACTGCCAGCCGCGAAAGCGAAACTAACCAAGATCGAGCGTCTAGGATTTACTTGTCAATAACTCGCCTGGGAAACATCCAGAGAAGTCAAAGACAGTGCTTCTATACTAATTGCCAGGCGCTGAGACGAATGCCGCCCAGATCGAGCGTCTAGGACTTACGGTTCAAGAATTAGCTTTAGAAACATTTGCCTGGGAAACATGCAGAGAAGTCCAAGATAGTGTTTTTTAGACTGGCTGCCACGAGCTGAATCGAATGCAGCCAAGAGCGAGCGTCTGTGACTTACGGTTCAAGAGTTATTCACAGAAACATGGTTCTGAACATGCTGCCAATTGCTCGCCTGGGAAACATGCAGAGAAGTCCAAGATAGTGTTTTTTAGACTGGCTGCCACGAGCTGAATCGAATGCAGCCAAGAGCGAGCGTCTGTGACTTACGGTTCAAGAGTTATTCACAGAAACATGGTTCTGAACATGCTGCCAATAGCTCGCCTGGGAAACATGCAGAGAAGTCCAAGATAGTGTTTTTTAGACTGGCTGCCACGAGCTGAATCGAATGCAGCCAAGAGCGAGCGTCTGTGACTTACGGTTCAAGAGTTATTCACAGAAACATGGTTCTGAACATGCTGCCAATAGCTCGCCTGGGAAACATGCAGAGAAGTCCAAGATAGTGTTTTTTAGACTGGCTGCCACGAGCTGAATCGAATGCAGCCAAGAGCGAGCGTCTGTGACTTACGGTTCAAGAGTTATTCACAGAAACATGGTTCTGAACTTTACTGCCAGCCGCGAAAGCGAAACTAACCAAGATCGAGCGTCTAGGATTTACTTGTCAATAACTCGCATGGGAAACATCCAGAGAAGTCAAAGACAGTGCTTCTATACTAATTGCCAGGCGCTGAGACGAATGCCGCCAAGATCGAGCGTCTAGGACTTACGGTTCAAGAATTAGCTTTAGAAACATTTGCCTGGGAAACATGCAGAGAAGTCCAAGATAGTGTTTTTTAGACTGGCTGCCACGAGCTGAATCGAATGCAGCCAAGAGCGAGCGTCTGTGACTTACGGTTCAAGAGTTATTCACAGAAACATGGTTCTGAACATGCTGCCAATTGCTCGCCTGGGAAACATGCAGAGAAGTCCAAGATAGTGTTTTTTAGACTGGCTGCCACGAGCTGAATCGAATGCAGCCAAGAGCGAGCGTCTGTGACTTACGGTTCAAGAGTTATTCACAGAAACATGGTTCTGAACTTTACTGCCAGCCGCGAAAGCGAAACTAACCAAGATCGAGCGTCTAGGATTTACTTGTCAATAACTCGCCTGGGAAACATCCAGAGAAGTCAAAGACAGTGCTTCTATACTAATTGCCAGGCGCTGAGACGAATGCCTCCAAGATCGAGCGTCTAGGACTTACGGTTCAAGAATTAGCTTTAGAAACATTTGCCTGGGAAACATGCAGAGAAGTCCAAGATAGTGTTTTTTAGACTGGCTGCCACGAGCTGAATCGAATGCAGCCAAGAGCGAGCGTCTGTGACTTACGGTTCAAGAGTTATTCACAGAAACATGGTTCTGAACATGCTGCCAATAGCTCGCCTGGGAAACATGCAGAGAAGTCCAAGATAGTGTTTTTTAGACTGGCTGCCACGAGCTGAATCGAATGCAGCCAAGAGCGAGCGTCTGTGACTTACGGTTCAAGAGTTATTCACAGAAACATGGTTCTGAACATGCTGCCAATAGCTCGCCTGGGAAACATGCAGAGAAGTCCAAGATAGTGTTTTTTAGACTGGCTGCCACGAGCTGAATCGAATGCAGCCAAGAGCGAGCGTCTGTGACTTACGGTTCAAGAGTTATTCACAGAAACATGGTTCTGAACATGCTGCCAATAGCTCGCCTGGGAAACATGCAGAGAAGTCCAAGATAGTGTTTTTTAGACTGGCTGCCACGAGCTGAATCGAATGCAGCCAAGAGCGAGCGTCTGTGACTTACGGTTCAAGAGTTATTCACAGAAACATGGTTCTGAACTTTACTGCCAGCCGCGAAAGCGAAAATAACCAAGATCGAGCGTCTAGGATTTACTTGTCAATAACTCGCCTGGGAAACATCCAGATAAGTCAAAGACAGTGCTTCTATACTAATTGCCAGGCGCTGAGACGAATGCCGCCAAGATCGAGCGTCTAGGACTTACGGTTCAAGAATTAGCTTTAGAAACATTTGCCTGGGAAACATGCAGAGAAGTCCAAGATAGTGTTTTTTAGACTGGCTGCCACGAGCTGAATCGAATGCAGCCAAGAGCGAGCGTATGTGACTTACGGTTCAAGAGTTATTCACAGAAACATGGTTCTGAACATGCTGCCAATTGCTCGCCTGGGAAACATGCAGAGAAGTCCAAGATAGTGTTTTTTAGACTGGCTGCCACGAGCTGAATCGAATGCAGCCAAGAGCGAGCGTCTGTGACTTACGGTTCAAGAGTTATTCACAGAAACATGGTTCTGAACATGCTGCCAATAGCTCGCCTGGGAAACATGCAGAGAAGTCCAAGATAGTGTTTTTTAGACTGGCTGCCACGAGCTGAATCGAATGCAGCCAAGAGCGAGCGTCTGTGACTTACGGTTCAAGAGTTATTCACAGAAACATGGTTCTGAACTTTACTGCCAGCCGCGAAAGCGAAAATAACCAAGATCGAGCGTCTAGGATTTACTTGTCAATAACTCGCCTGGGAAACATCCAGAGAAGTCAAAGACAGTGCTTCTATACTAATTGCCAGGCGCTGAGACGAATGCCGCCAAGATCGAGCGTCTAGGACTTACGGTTCAAGAATTAGCTTTAGAAACATTTGCCTGGGAAACATGCAGAGAAGTCCAAGATAGTGTTTTTTAGACTGGCTGCCACGAGCTGAATCGAATGCAGCCAAGAGCGAGCGTCTGTGACTTACGGTTCAAGAGTTATTCACAGAAACATGGTTCTGAACATGCTGCCAATTGCTCGCCTGGGAAACACGCAGAGAAGTCCAAGATAGTGTTTTTTAGACTGGCTGCCACGAGCTGAATCGAATGCAGCCAAGAGCGAGCGTCTGTGACTTACGGTTCAAGAGTTATTCACAGAAACATGGTTCTGAACATGCTGCCAATAGCTCGCCTGGGAAACATGCAGAGAAGTCCAAGATAGTGTTTTTTAGACTGGCTGCCACGAGCTGAATCGAATTCAGCCAAGAGCGAGCGTCTGTGACTTACGGTTCAAGAGTTATTCACAGAAACATGGTTCTGAACATGCTGCCAATAGCTCGCCTGGGAAACATGCAGAGAAGTCCAAGATAGTGTTTTTTAGACTGGCTGCCACGAGCTGAATCGAATGCAGCCAAGAGCGAGCGTCTGTGACTTACGGTTCAAGAGTTATTCACAGAAACATGGTTCTGAACATGCTGCCAATAGCTCGCCTGGGAAACATGCAGAGAAGTCCAAGATAGTGTTTTTTAGACTGGCTGCCACGAGCTGAATCGAATTCAGCCAAGAGCGAGCGTCTGTGACTTACGGTTCAAGAGTTATTCACAGAAACATGGTTCTGAACATGCTGCCAATAGCTCGCCTGGGAAACATGCAGAGAAGTCCAAGATAGTGTTTTTTAGACTGGCTGCAACGAGCTGAATCGAATGCAGCCAAGAGCGAGCGTCTGTGACTTACGGTTCAAGAGTTATTCACAGAAACATGGTTCTGAACATGCTGCCAATTGCTCGCCTGGGAAACATGCAGAGAAGTCCAAGATAGTGTTTTTTAGACTGGCTGCCACGAGCTGAATCGAATGCAGCCAAGAGCGAGCGTCTGTGACTTACGGTTCAAGAGTTATTCACAGAAACATGGTTCTGAACATGCTGCCAATAGCTCGCCTGGGAAACATGCAGAGAAGTCCAAGATAGTGTTTTTTAGACTGGCTGCAACGAGCTGAATCGAATGCAGCCAAGAGCGAGCGTCTGTGACTTACGGTTCAAGAGTTATTCACAGAAACATGGTTCTGAACATGCTGCCAATTGCTCGCCTGGGAAACATGCAGAGAAGTCCAAGATAGTGTTTTTTAGACTGGCTGCCACGAGCTGAATCGAATGTAGCCAAGAGCGAGCGTCTGTGACTTACGGTTCAAGAGTTATTCACAGAAACATGGTTCTGAACATGCTGCCAATAGCTCGCCTGGGAAACATGCAGAGAAGTCCAAGATAGTGTTTTTTAGACTGGCTGCCACGAGCTGAATCGAATGCAGCCAAGAGCGAGCGTCTGTGACTTACGGTTCAAGAGTTATTCACAGAAACATGGTTCTGAACATGCTGCCAATAGCTCGCCTGGGAAACATGCAGAGAAGTCCAAGATAGTGTTTTTTAGACTGGCTGCCACGAGCTGAATCGAATGCAGCCAAGAGCGAGCGTCTGTGACTTACGGTTCAAGAGTTATTCACAGAAACATGGTTCTGAACTTTACTGCCAGCCGCGAAAGCGAAAATAACCAAGATCGAGCGTCTAGGATTTACTTGTCAATAACTCGCCTGGGAAACATCCAGAGAAGTCAAAGACAGTGCTTCTATACTAATTGCCAGGCGCTGAGACGAATGCCGCCAAGATCGAGCGTCTAGGACTTACGGTTCAAGAATTAGCTTTAGAAACATTTGCCTGGGAAACATGCAGAGAAGTCCAAGATAGTGTTTTTTAGACTGGCTGCCACGAGCTGAATCGAATGCAGCCAAGAGCGAGCGTCTGTGACTTACGGTTCAAGAGTTATTCACAGAAACATGGTTCTGAACATGCTGCCAATTGCTCGCCTGGGAAACATGCAGAGAAGTCCAAGATAGTGTTTTTTAGACTGGCTGCCACGAGCTGAATCGAATGCAGCCAAGAGCGAGCGTCTGTGACTTACGGTTCAAGAGTTATTCACAGAAACATGGTTCTGAACATGCTGCCAATAGCTCGGCTGGGAAACATGCAGAGAAGTCCAAGATAGTGTTTTTTAGACTGGCTGCCACGAGCTGAATCGAATGCAGCCAAGAGCGAGCGTCTGTGACTTACGGTTCAAGAGTTATTCACAGAAACATGGTTCTGAACATGCTGCCAATAGCTCGCCTGGGAAACATGCAGAGAAGTCCAAGATAGTGTTTTTTAGACTGGCTGCAACGAGCTGAATCGAATGCAGCCAAGAGCGAGCGTCTGTGACTTACGGTTCAAGAGTTATTCACAGAAACATGGTTCTGAACTTTACTTCCAGCCGGGAAAGCGAAACTAACCAAGATCGAGCGTCTAGGATTTACTTGTCAATAACTCGCCTGGGAAACATCCAGAGAAGTCAAAGACAGTGCTTCTATACTAATTGCCAGGCGCTGAGACGAATGCCGCCAAGATCGAGCGTCTAGGACTTACGGTTCAAGAATTAGCTTTAGAAACATTTGCCTGGGAAACATACAGAGAAGTCCAAGATAGTGTTTTTTTAGACTGGCTGCCACGAGCTGAATCGAATGCAGCCAAGAGCGAGCATCTGTGACTTACGGTTCAAGAGTTATTCACAGAAACATGGTTCTGAACATGCTGCCAATAGCTCGCCTGGGAAACATGCAGAGAAGTCCAAGATAGTGTTTTTTAGACTGGCTGCCACGAGCTGAATCGAATGCAGCCAAGAGCGAGCGTCTGTGACTTACGGTTCAAGAGTTATTCACAGAAACATGGTTCTGAACATGCTGCCAATAGCTCGCCTGGGAAACATGCAGAGAAGTCCAAGATAGTGTTTTTTAGACTGGCTGCCACGAGCTGAATCGAATGCAGCCAAGAGCGAGCGTCTGTGACTTACGGTTCAAGAGTTATTCACAGAAACATGGTTCTGAACATGCTGCCAATAGCTCGCCTGGGAAACATGCAGAGAAGTCCAAGATAGTGTTTTTTAGACTGGCTGCCACGAGCTGAATCGAATGCAGCCAAGAGCGAGCGTCTGTGACTTACGGTTCAAGAGTTATTCACAGAAACATGGTTCTGAACATGCTGCCAATAGCTCGCCTGGGAAACATGCAGAGAAGTCCAAGATAGTGTTTTTTAGACTGGCTGCCACGAGCTGAATCGAATGCAGCCAAGAGCGAGCGTCTGTGACTTACGGTTCAAGAGTTATTCACAGAAACATGGTTCTGAACTTTACTGCCAGCCGCGAAAGCGAAAATAACCAAGATCGAGCGTCTAGGATTTACTTGTCAATAACTCGCCTGGGAAACATCCAGATAAGTCAAAGACAGTGCTTCTATACTAATTGCCAGGCGCTGAGACGAATGCCGCCAAGATCGAGCGTCTAGGACTTACGGTTCAAGAATTAGCTTTAGAAACATTTGCCTGGGAAACATGCAGAGAAGTCCAAGATAGTGTTTTTTAGACTGGCTGCCACGAGCTGAATCGAATGCAGCCAAGAGCGAGCGTATGTGACTTACGGTTCAAGAGTTATTCACAGAAACATGGTTCTGAACATGCTGCCAATTGCTCGCCTGGGAAACATGCAGAGAAGTCCAAGATAGTGTTTTTTAGACTGGCTGCCACGAGCTGAATCGAATGCAGCCAAGAGCGAGCGTCTGTGACTTACGGTTCAAGAGTTATTCACAGAAACATGGTTCTGAACATGCTGCCAATAGCTCGCCTGGGAAACATGCAGAGAAGTCCAAGATAGTGTTTTTTAGACTGGCTGCCACGAGCTGAATCGAATGCAGCCAAGAGCGAGCGTCTGTGACTTACGGTTCAAGAGTTATTCACAGAAACATGGTTCTGAACTTTACTGCCAGCCGCGAAAGCGAAAATAACCAAGATCGAGCGTCTAGGATTTACTTGTCAATAACTCGCCTGGGAAACATCCAGAGAAGTCAAAGACAGTGCTTCTATACTAATTGCCAGGCGCTGAGACGAATGCCGCCAAGATCGAGCGTCTAGGACTTACGGTTCAAGAATTAGCTTTAGAAACATTTGCCTGGGAAACATGCAGAGAAGTCCAAGATAGTGTTTTTTAGACTGGCTGCCACGAGCTGAATCGAATGCAGCCAAGAGCGAGCGTCTGTGACTTACGGTTCAAGAGTTATTCACAGAAACATGGTTCTGAACATGCTGCCAATTGCTCGCCTGGGAAACACGCAGAGAAGTCCAAGATAGTGTTTTTTAGACTGGCTGCCACGAGCTGAATCGAATGCAGCCAAGAGCGAGCGTCTGTGACTTACGGTTCAAGAGTTATTCACAGAAACATGGTTCTGAACATGCTGCCAATAGCTCGCCTGGGAAACATGCAGAGAAGTCCAAGATAGTGTTTTTTAGACTGGCTGCCACGAGCTGAATCGAATTCAGCCAAGAGCGAGCGTCTGTGACTTACGGTTCAAGAGTTATTCACAGAAACATGGTTCTGAACATGCTGCCAATAGCTCGCCTGGGAAACATGCAGAGAAGTCCAAGATAGTGTTTTTTAGACTGGCTGCCACGAGCTGAATCGAATGCAGCCAAGAGCGAGCGTCTGTGACTTACGGTTCAAGAGTTATTCACAGAAACATGGTTCTGAACATGCTGCCAATAGCTCGCCTGGGAAACATGCAGAGAAGTCCAAGATAGTGTTTTTAGACTGGCTGCCACGAGCTGAATCGAATTCAGCCAAGAGCGAGCGTCTGTGACTTACGGTTCAAGAGTTATTCACAGAAACATGGTTCTGAACATGCTGCCAATAGCTCGCCTGGGAAACATGCAGAGAAGTCCAAGATAGTGTTTTTTAGACTGGCTGCAACGAGCTGAATCGAATGCAGCCAAGAGCGAGCGTCTGTGACTTACGGTTCAAGAGTTATTCACAGAAACATGGTTCTGAACATGCTGCCAATTGCTCGCCTGGGAAACATGCAGAGAAGTCCAAGATAGTGTTTTTTAGACTGGCTGCCACGAGCTGAATCGAATGCAGCCAAGAGCGAGCGTCTGTGACTTACGGTTCAAGAGTTATTCACAGAAACATGGTTCTGAACATGCTGCCAATAGCTCGCCTGGGAAACATGCAGAGAAGTCCAAGATAGTGTTTTTTAGACTGGCTGCAACGAGCTGAATCGAATGCAGCCAAGAGCGAGCGTCTGTGACTTACGGTTCAAGAGTTATTCACAGAAACATGGTTCTGAACATGCTGCCAATTGCTCGCCTGGGAAACATGCAGAGAAGTCCAAGATAGTGTTTTTTAGACTGGCTGCCACGAGCTGAATCGAATGTAGCCAAGAGCGAGCGTCTGTGACTTACGGTTCAAGAGTTATTCACAGAAACATGGTTCTGAACATGCTGCCAATAGCTCGCCTGGGAAACATGCAGAGAAGTCCAAGATAGTGTTTTTTAGACTGGCTGCCACGAGCTGAATCGAATGCAGCCAAGAGCGAGCGTCTGTGACTTACGGTTCAAGAGTTATTCACAGAAACATGGTTCTGAACATGCTGCCAATAGCTCGCCTGGGAAACATGCAGAGAAGTCCAAGATAGTGTTTTTTAGACTGGCTGCCACGAGCTGAATCGAATGCAGCCAAGAGCGAGCGTCTGTGACTTACGGTTCAAGAGTTATTCACAGAAACATGGTTCTGAACTTTACTGCCAGCCGCGAAAGCGAAAATAACCAAGATCGAGCGTCTAGGATTTACTTGTCAATAACTCGCCTGGGAAACATCCAGAGAAGTCAAAGACAGTGCTTCTATACTAATTGCCAGGCGCTGAGACGAATGCCGCCAAGATCGAGCGTCTAGGACTTACGGTTCAAGAATTAGCTTTAGAAACATTTGCCTGGGAAACATGCAGAGAAGTCCAAGATAGTGTTTTTTAGACTGGCTGCCACGAGCTGAATCGAATGCAGCCAAGAGCGAGCGTCTGTGACTTACGGTTCAAGAGTTATTCACAGAAACATGGTTCTGAACATGCTGCCAATTGCTCGCCTGGGAAACATGCAGAGAAGTCCAAGATAGTGTTTTTTAGACTGGCTGCCACGAGCTGAATCGAATGCAGCCAAGAGCGAGCGTCTGTGACTTACGGTTCAAGAGTTATTCACAGAAACATGGTTCTGAACATGCTGCCAATAGCTCGGCTGGGAAACATGCAGAGAAGTCCAAGATAGTGTTTTTTAGACTGGCTGCCACGAGCTGAATCGAATGCAGCCAAGAGCGAGCGTCTGTGACTTACGGTTCAAGAGTTATTCACAGAAACATGGTTCTGAACATGCTGCCAATAGCTCGCCTGGGAAACATGCAGAGAAGTCCAAGATAGTGTTTTTTAGACTGGCTGCAACGAGCTGAATCGAATGCAGCCAAGAGCGAGCGTCTGTGACTTACGGTTCAAGAGTTATTCACAGAAACATGGTTCTGAACTTTACTTCCAGCCGGGAAAGCGAAACTAACCAAGATCGAGCGTCTAGGATTTACTTGTCAATAACTCGCCTGGGAAACATCCAGAGAAGTCAAAGACAGTGCTTCTATACTAATTGCCAGGCGCTGAGACGAATGCCGCCAAGATCGAGCGTCTAGGACTTACGGTTCAAGAATTAGCTTTAGAAACATTTGCCTGGGAAACATACAGAGAAGTCCAAGATAGTGTTTTTTAGACTGGCTGCCACGAGCTGAATCGAATGCAGCCAAGAGCGAGCATCTGTGACTTACGGTTCAAGAGTTATTCACAGAAACATGGTTCTGAACATGCTGCCAATAGCTCGCCTGGGAAACATGCAGAGAAGTCCAAGATAGTGTTTTTTAGACTGGCTGCCACGAGCTGAATCGAATGCAGCCAAGAGCGAGCGTCTGTGACTTACGGTTCAAGAGTTATTCACAGAAACATGGTTCTGAACATGCTGCCAATAGCTCGCCTGGGAAACATGCAGAGAAGTCCAAGATAGTGTTTTTTAGACTGGCTGCCACGAGCTGAATCGAATTCAGCCAAGAGCGAGCGTCTGTGACTTACGGTTCAAGAGTTATTCACAGAAACATGGTTCTGAACATGCTGCCAATAGCTCGCCTGGGAAACATGCAGAGAAGTCCAAGATAGTGTTTTTTAGACTGGCTGCAACGAGCTGAATCGAATGCAGCCAAGAGCGAGCGTCTGTGACTTACGGTTCAAGAGTTATTCACAGAAACATGGTTCTGAACATGCTGCCAATTGCTCGCCTGGGAAACATGCAGAGAAGTCCAAGATAGTGTTTTTTAGACTGGCTGCCACGAGCTGAATCGAATGCAGCCAAGAGCGAGCGTCTGTGACTTACGGTTCAAGAGTTATTCACAGAAACATGGTTCTGAACATGCTGCCAATAGCTCGCCTGGGAAACATGCAGAGAAGTCCAAGATAGTGTTTTTTAGACTGGCTGCAACGAGCTGAATCGAATGCAGCCAAGAGCGAGCGTCTGTGACTTACGGTTCAAGAGTTATTCACAGAAACATGGTTCTGAACATGCTGCCAATTGCTCGCCTGGGAAACATGCAGAGAAGTCCAAGATAGTGTTTTTTAGACTGGCTGCCACGAGCTGAATCGAATGTAGCCAAGAGCGAGCGTCTGTGACTTACGGTTCAAGAGTTATTCACAGAAACATGGTTCTGAACATGCTGCCAATAGCTCGCCTGGGAAACATGCAGAGAAGTCCAAGATAGTGTTTTTTAGACTGGCTGCCACGAGCTGAATCGAATGCAGCCAAGAGCGAGCGTCTGTGACTTACGGTTCAAGAGTTATTCACAGAAACATGGTTCTGAACATGCTGCCAATAGCTCGCCTGGGAAACATGCAGAGAAGTCCAAGATAGTGTTTTTTAGACTGGCTGCCACGAGCTGAATCGAATGCAGCCAAGAGCGAGCGTCTGTGACTTACGGTTCAAGAGTTATTCACAGAAACATGGTTCTGAACTTTACTGCCAGCCGCGAAAGCGAAAATAACCAAGATCGAGCGTCTAGGATTTACTTGTCAATAACTCGCCTGGGAAACATCCAGAGAAGTCAAAGACAGTGCTTCTATACTAATTGCCAGGCGCTGAGACGAATGCCGCCAAGATCGAGCGTCTAGGACTTACGGTTCAAGAATTAGCTTTAGAAACATTTGCCTGGGAAACATGCAGAGAAGTCCAAGATAGTGTTTTTTAGACTGGCTGCCACGAGCTGAATCGAATGCAGCCAAGAGCGAGCGTCTGTGACTTACGGTTCAAGAGTTATTCACAGAAACATGGTTCTGAACATGCTGCCAATTGCTCGCCTGGGAAACATGCAGAGAAGTCCAAGATAGTGTTTTTTAGACTGGCTGCCACGAGCTGAATCGAATGCAGCCAAGAGCGAGCGTCTGTGACTTACGGTTCAAGAGTTATTCACAGAAACATGGTTCTGAACATGCTGCCAATAGCTCGGCTGGGAAACATGCAGAGAAGTCCAAGATAGTGTTTTTTAGACTGGCTGCCACGAGCTGAATCGAATGCAGCCAAGAGCGAGCGTCTGTGACTTACGGTTCAAGAGTTATTCACAGAAACATGGTTCTGAACATGCTGCCAATAGCTCGCCTGGGAAACATGCAGAGAAGTCCAAGATAGTGTTTTTTAGACTCGCTGCCACGAGCTGAATCGAATGCAGCCAAGAGCGAGCGTCTGTGACTTACGGTTCAAGAGTTATTCACAGAAACATGGTTCTGAACTTTACTTCCAGCCGGGAAAGCGAAACTAACCAAGATCGAGCGTCTAGGATTTACTTGTCAATAACTCGCCTGGGAAACATCCAGAGAAGTCAAAGACAGTGCTTCTATACTAATTGCCAGGCGCTGAGACGAATGCCGCCAAGATCGAGCGTCTAGGACTTACGGTTCAAGAATTAGCTTTAGAAACATTTGCCTGGGAAACATACAGAGAAGTCCAAGATAGTGTTTTTTAGACTGGCTGCCACGAGCTGAATCGAATGCAGCCAAGAGCGAGCATCTGTGACTTACGGTTCAAGAGTTATTCACAGAAACATGGTTCTGAACATGCTGCCAATAGCTCGCCTGGGAAACATGCAGAGAAGTCCAAGATAGTGTTTTTTAGACTGGCTGCCACGAGCTGAATCGAATGCAGCCAAGAGCGAGCGTCTGTGACTTACGGTTCAAGAGTTATTCACAGAAACATGGTTCTGAACTTTACTGCCAGCCGCGAAAGCGAAACTAACCAAGATCGAGCGTCTAGGATTTACTTGTCAATAACTCGCCTGGGAAACATCCAGAGAAGTCAAAGACAGTGCTTCTATAGTAATTGCCAGGCGCTGAGACGAATGCCTCCAAGATCGAGAGTCTAGGACTTACGGTTCAAGAATTAGCTTTAGAAACATTTGCCTGGGAAACATGCAGAGAAGTCCAAGATAGTGTTTTTTAGACTGGCTGCCAAGAGCTGAATCGAATGCAGCCAAGAGCGAGCGTCTGTGACTTACGGTTCAGGAGTTATTCACAGAAACATGGTTCTGAACATGCTGCCAATTGCTCGCCTGGGAAACATGCAGAGAAGTCCAAGATAGTGTTTTTTAGACTGGCTGACACGAGCTGAATTGAATGCAGCCAAGAGCGAGCGTCTGTGACTTACGGTTCAGGAGTTATTCACAGAAACATGGTTCTTTTACTGCCAGCCGCGAAAGCGAAAATAACCAAGATCGAGCGTCTAGGATTTACTTGTCAATAACTCGCCTGGGAAACATCCAGAGAAGTCAAACACAGTGCTCCTATACTAATTGCCAGGCGCTGAGACGAATGCCGCCAAGATCGAGCGTCTAGGACTTACGGTTAAGGAATTAGCCTCAGAAACATGGTTCTGAACATGCTGCCAATTGCTCGCCTGGGAAACATGCAGAGAAGTCCAAGATAGTGTTTTTTAGACTGGCTGCCACGAGCTGAATCGAATGCAGCCAAGAGCGAGCGTCTGTGACTTACGGTTCAGGAGTTATTCACAGAAACATGGTTCTTTTACTGCCAGCCGCGAAAGCGAAAATAACCAAGATCGAGCGTCTAGGATTTACTTGTCAATAACTCGCCTGGGAAACATCCAGAGAAGTCAAACACAGTGCACCTATACTAATTGCCAGGCGCTGAGACGAATGCCGCCAAGATCGAGCGTCTAGGACTTACGGTTAAGGAATTAGCCTCAGAAACATGGTTCTGAACATGCTGCCAATTGCTCGCCTGGGAAACATGCAGAGAAGTCCAAGATAGTGTTTTTTAGACTGGCTGCCACGAGCTGAATCGAATGCAGCCAAGAGCGAGCGTCTGTGACTTACGGTTCAGGAGTTATTCACAGAAACATGGTTCTGAACATGCTGCCAATTGCTCGCCTGGGAAACATGCAGAGAAGTCCAAGATAGTGTTTTTTAGACTGGCTGCCACGAGCTGAATCGAATGCAGCCAAGAGCGAGCGTCTGTGACTTACGGTTCAGGAGTTATTCACAGAAACATGGTTCTGAACATGCTGCCAATTGCTCGCCTGGGAAACATGCAGAGAAGTCCAAGATAGTGTTTTTTAGACTGGCTGCCACGAGCTGAATCGAATGCAGCCAAGAGCGAGCGTCTGTGACTTACGGTTCAAGAGTTATTCACAGAAACATGGTTCTTTTACTGCCAGCCGCGAAAGCGAAAATAACCAAGATCGAGCGTCTAGGATTTACTTGTCAATAACTCGCCTGGGAAACATCCAGAGAAGTCAAACACAGTGCTCCTATACTAATTGCCAGGCGCTGAGACGAATGCCGCCAAGATCGAGCGTCTAGGACTTACGGTTAAGGAATTAGCCTCAGAAACATGGTTCTGAACATGCTGCAAATTGCTCGCCTGGGAAACATGCAGAGAAGTCCAAGATAGTGTTTTTTAGACTGGCTGCCACGAGCTGAATCGAATGCAGCCAAGAGCGAGCGTCTAGGACTTACGGTTCAGGAGTTATTCACAGAAACATGGTTCTGAACATGCTGCCAATTGCTCGCCTGGGAAACATGCAGAGAAGTCCAAGATAGTGTTTTTTAGACTGGCTGCCACGAGCTGAATCGAATGCAGCCAAGAGCGAGCGTCTGTGACTTACGGTTCAGGAGTTATTCACAGAAACATGGTTCTGAACATGCTGCCAATTGCTCGCCTGGGAAACATGCAGAGAAGTCCAAGATAGTGTTTTTTAGACTGGCTGCCACGAGCTGAATCGAATGCAGCCAAGAGCGAGCGTCTGTGACTTACGGTTCAAGAGTTATTCACAGAAACATGGTTCTTTTACTGCCAGCCGCGAAAGCGAAAATAACCAAGATCGAGCGTCTAGGATTTACTTGTCAATAACTCGCCTGGGAAACATCCAGAGAAGTCAAACACAGTGCTCCTATACTAATTGCCAGGCGCTGAGACGAATGCCGCCAAGATCGAGCGTCTAGGACTTACGGTTAAGGAATTAGCCTCAGAAACATGGTTCTGAACATGCTGCAAATTGCTCGCCTGGGAAACATGCAGAGAAGTCCAAGATAGTGTTTTTTAGACTGGCTGCCACGAGCTGAATCGAATGCAGCCAAGAGCGAGCGTCTAGGACTTACGGTTCAGGAGTTATTCACAGAAACATGGTTCTGAACATGCTGCCAATTGCTCGCCTGGGAAACATGCAGAGAAGTCCAAGATAGTGTTTTTTAGACTGGCTGCCACGAGCTGAATCGAATGCAGCCAAGAGCGAGCGTCTAGGACTTACGGTTCAGGAGTTATTCACAGAAACATGGTTCTGAACATGCTGCCAATTGCTCGCCTGGGAAACATGCAGAGAAGTCAAAGATAGTGTTTTTTAGACTGGCTGCCACGAGCTGAATCGAATGCAGCCAAGAGCGAGCGTCTAGGACTTACGGTTCAGGAGTTATTCACAGAAACATGGTTCTGAATATGCTGCCAATTGCTCGCCTGGGAAACATGCAGAGAAGTCCAAGATAGTGTTTTTTAGACTGGCTGCCACGAGCTGAATCAAATGCAGCCAAGAGCGAGCGTCTAGGACTTACGGTTCAGGAGTTATTCACAGAAACATGGTTCTGAACATGCTGCCAATTGCTCGCCTGGGAAACATGCAGAGAAGTCCAAGATAGTGTTTTTTAGACTGGCTGCCACGAGCTGAATCGAATGCAGCCAAGAGCGAGCGTCTGTGACTTATGGTTCAAGAGTTATTCACAGAAACATGGTTCTTTTACTGCCAGCCGCGAAAGCGAAAATAACCAAGATCGAGCGTCTAGGATTTACTTGTCAATAACTCGCCTGGGAAACATCCAGAGAAGTCAAACACAGTGCTCCTATACTAATTGCCAGGCGCTGAGACGAATGCCGCCAAGATCGAGCGTCTAGGACTTACGGTTAAGGAATTAGCCTCAGAAACATGGTTCTGAATATGCTGCCAATTGCTCGCCTGGGAAACATGCAGAGAAGTCCAAGATAGTGTTTTTTAGACTGGCTGCCACGAGCTGAATCGAATGCAGCCAAGAGCGAGCGTCTAGGACTTACGGTTCAGGAGTTATTCACAGAAACATGGTTCTGAACATGCTGCCAATTGCTCGCCTGGGAAACATGCAGAGAAGTCCAAGATAGTGTTTTTTAGACTGGCTGCCACGAGCTGAATCGAATGCAGCCAAGAGCGAGCGTCTGTGACTTACGGTTCAGGAGTTATTCACAGAAACATGGTTCTGAACATGCTGCCAATTGCTCGCCTGGGAAACATGCAGAGAAGTCCAAGATAGTGTTTTTTAGACTGGCTGCCACGAGCTGAATCGAA
Source organism: Rhinoderma darwinii (assembly GCF_050947455.1). Taxonomy (NCBI): domain Eukaryota; kingdom Metazoa; phylum Chordata; class Amphibia; order Anura; family Rhinodermatidae; genus Rhinoderma; species Rhinoderma darwinii. Next base: position 20,629 of record NW_027463581.1, read on the forward strand.
TGCAGCCAAGAGCGAGCGTCTGTGACTTACGGTTCAGGAGTTATTCACAGAAACATGGTTCTGAACATGCTGCCAATTGCTCGCCTGGGAAACATGCAGAGAAGTCCAAGATAGTGTTTTTTAGACTGGCTGCCACGAGCTGAATCGAATGCAGCCAAGAGCGAGCGTCTAGGACTTACGGTTCAGGAGTTATTCACAGAAACATGGTTCTTTTACTGCCAGCCGCGAAAGCGAAAATAACCAAGATCGAGCGTCTAGGATTTACTTGTCAATAACTCGCCTGGGAAACATCCAGAGAAGTCAAACACAGTGCTCCTATACTAATTGCCAGGCGCTGAGACGAATGCCGCCAAGATCGAGCGTCTAGGACTTACGGTTAAGGAATTAGCCTCAGAAACATGGTTCTGAACATGCTGCAAATTGCTCGCCTGGGAAACATGCAGAGAAGTCCAAGATAGTGTTTTTTAGACTGGCTGCCACGAGCTGAATCGAATGCAGCCAAGAGCGAGCGTCTAGGACTTACGGTTCAGGAGTTATTCACAGAAACATGGTTCTGAACATGCTGCCAATTGCTCGCCTGGGAAACATGCAGAGAAGTCCAAGATAGTGTTTTTTAGACTGGCTGCCACGAGCTGAATCGAATGCAGCCAAGAGCGAGCGTCTAGGACTTACGGTTCAGGAGTTATTCACAGAAACATGGTTCTGAACATGCTGCCAATTGCTCGCCTGGGAAACATGCAGAGAAGTCCAAGATAGTGTTTTTTAGACTGGCTGCCACGAGCTGAATCGAATGCAGCCAAGAGCGAGCGTCTGTGACTTACGGTTCAGGAGTTATTCACAGAAACATGGTTCTGAACATGCTGCCAATTGCTCGCCTGGGAAACATGCAGAGAAGTCCAAGATAGTGTTTTTTAGACTGGCTGCCACGAGCTGAATCGAATGCAGCAAAGAGCGAGCGTCTGTGACTTACGGTTCAAGAGTTATTCACAGAAACATGGTTCTTTTACTGCCAACCGCGAAAGCGAAAATAACCAAGATCGAGCGTCTAGGATTTACTTGTCAATAACTCGCCTGGGAAACATCCAGAGAAGTCAAACACAGTGCTCCTATACTAATTGCCAGGCGCTGAGACGAATGCCGCCAAGATCGAGCGTCTAGGACTTACGGTTAAGGAATTAGCCTCAGAAACATGGTTCTGAACATGCTGCCAATTGCTCGCCTGGGAAACATGCAGAGAAGTCCAAGATAGTGTTTTTTAGACTGGCCGCCACGAGCTGAATAGAATGCAGCCAAGAGCGAGCGTCTAGGACTTACGGTTCAGGAGTTATTCACAGAAACATGGTTCTGAACATGCTGCCAATTGCTCGCCTGGGAAACATGCAGAGAAGTCCAAGATAGTGTTTTTTAGACTGGCTGCCACGAGCTGAATCGAATGCAGCCAAGAGCGAGCGTCTGTGACTTACGGTTCAGGAGTTATTCACAGAAACATGGTTTTGAACATGCTGCCAATTGCTCGCCTGGGAAACATGCAGAGAAGTCCAAGATAGTGTTTTTTAGACTGGCTGCCACGAGCTGAATCGAATGCAGCCAAGAGCGAGCGTCTAGGACTTACGGTTCAGGAGTTATTCACAGAAACATGGTTCTTTTACTGCCAGCCGCGAAAGCGAAAATAACCAAGATCGAGCGTCTAGGATTTACTTGTCAATAACTCGCCTGGGAAACATCCAGAGAAGTCAAACACAGTGCTCCTATACTAATTGCCAGGCGCTGAGACGAATGCCGCCAAGATCGAGCGTCTAGGACTTACGGTTAAGGAATTAGCCTCAGAAACATGGTTCTGAACATGCTGCAAATTGCTCGCCTGGGAAACATGCAGAGAAGTCCAAGATAGTGTTTTTTAGACTGGCTGCCACGAGCTGAATCGAATGCAGCCAAGAGCGAGCGTCTAGGACTTACGGTTCAGGAGTTATTCACAGAAACATGGTTCTGAACATGCTGCCAATTGCTCGTCTGGGAAACATGCAGAGAAGTCCAAGATAGTGTTTTTTAGACTGGCTGCCACGAGCTGAATCGAATGCAGCCAAGAGCGAGCGTCTAGGACTTACGGTTCAGGAGTTATTCACAGAAACATGGTTCTGAACATGCTGCCAATTGCTCGCCTGGGAAACATGCAGAGAAGTCCAAGATAGTGTTTTTTAGACTGGCTGCCACGAGCTGAATCGAATGCAGCCAAGAGCGAGCGTCTAGGACTTACGGTTCAGGAGTTATTCACAGAAACATGGTTCTGAACATGCTGCCAATTGCTCGACTGGGAAACATGCAGAGAAGTCCAAGATAGTGTTTTTTAGACTGGCTGCCACGAGCTGAATCGAATGCAGCCAAGAGCGAGCGTCTAGGACTTACGGTTCAGGAGTTATTCACAGAAACATGGTTCTGAACATGCTGCCAATTGCTTGCCTGGGAAACATGCAGAGAAGTCCAAGATAGTGTTTTTTAGACTGGCTGCCACGAGCTGAATCGAATGCAGCCAAGAGCGAGCGTCTGTGACTTACGGTTCAAGAGTTATTCACAGAAACATGGTTCTTTTACTGCCAGCCGCGAAAGCGAAAATAACCAAGATCGAGCGTCTAGGATTTACTTGTCAATAACTCGCCTGGGAAACATCCAGAGAAGTCAAACACAGTGCTCCTATACTAATTGCCAGGCGCTGAGACGAATGCCGCCAAGATCGAGCGTCTAGGACTTACGGTTAAGGAATTAGCCTCAGAAACATGGTTCTGAACATGCTGCCAATTGCTCGCCTGGGAAACATGCAGAGAAGTCCAAGATAGTGTTTTTTAGACTGGCTGCCACGAGCTGAATCGAATGCAGCCAAGAGCGAGCGTCTAGGACTTACGGTTCAGGAGTTATTCACAGAAACATGGTTCTGAACATGCTGCCAATTGCTCGCCTGGGAAACATGCAGAGAAGTCCAAGATAGTGTTTTTTAGACTGGCTGCCACGAGCTGAATCGAATGCAGCCAAGAGCGAGCGTCTGTGACTTACGGTTCAGGAGTTATTCACAGAAACATGGTTCTGAACATGCTGCCAATTGCTCGCCTGGGAAACATGCAGAGAAGTCGAAGATAGTGTTTTTTAGACTGGCTGCCACGAGCTGAATCGAATGCAGCCAATAGCGAGCGTCTGTGACTTACGGTTCAGGAGTTATTCACAGAAACATGGTTCTGAACATGCTGCCAATTGCTTGCCTGGGAAACATGCAGAGAAGTCCAAGATAGTGTTTTTTAGACTGGCTGCCACGAGCTGAATCGAATGCAGCCAAGAGCGAGCGTCTGTGACTTACGGTTCAGGAGTTATTCACAGAAACATGGTTCTGAACATGCTGCCAATTGCTCGCCTGGGAAACATGCAGAGAAGTCCAAGATAGTGTTTTTTAGACTGGCTGCCACGAGCTGAATCGAATGCAGCCAAGAGCGAGCGTCTGTGACTTACGGTTCAGGAGTTATTCACAGAAACATGGTTCTGAACATGCTGCCAATTGCTCGCCTGGGAAACATGCAGAGAAGTCCAAGATAGTGTTTTTTAGACTGGCTGCCACGAGCTGAATCGAATGCAGCCAAGAGCGAGCGTCTGTGACTTACGGTTCAAGAGTTATTCACAGAAACATGGTTCTTTTACTGCCAGCCGCGAAAGCGAAAATAACCAAGATCGAGCGTCTAGGATTTACTTGTCAATAACTCGCCTGGGAAACATCCAGAGAAGTCAAACACAGTGCTCCTATACTAATTGCCAGGCGCTGAGACGAATGCCGCCAAGATCGAGCGTCTAGGACTTACGGTTAAGGAATTAGCCTCAGAAACATGGTTCTAAACATGCTGCAAATTGCTCGCTTGGGAAACATGCAGAGAAGTCAAAGATAGTGTTTTTTAGACTGGCTGCCACGAGCTGAATCGAATGCAGCCAAGAGCGAGCGTCTAGGACTTACGGTTCAGGAGTTATTCACAGAAACATGGTTCTGAACATGCTGCCAATTGCTCGCCTGGGAAACATGCAGAGAAGTCCAAGATAGTGTTTTTTAGACTGGCTGCCACGAGCTGAATCGAATGCAGCCAAGAGCGAGCGTCTAGGACTTACGGTTCAGGAGTTATTCACAGAAACATGGTTCTGAACATGCTGCCAATTGCTCGCCTGGGAAACATGCAGAGAAGTCCAAGATAGTGTTTTTTAGACTGGCTGCCACGAGCTGAATCGAATGCAGCCAAGAGCGAGTGTCTAGGACTTACGGTTCAGGAGTTATTCACAGAAACATGGTTCTGAACATGCTGCCAATTGCTCGCCTGGGAAACATGCAGAGAAGTCCAAGATAGTGTTTTTTAGACTGGCTGCCACGAGCTGAATCGAATGCAGCCAAGAGCGAGCGTCTAGGACTTACGGTTCAGGAGTTATTCACAGAAACATGGTTCTGAACATGCTGCCAATTGCTCGCCTGGGAAACATGCAGAGAAGTCCAAGATAGTGTTTTTTAGACTGGCTGCCACGAGCTGAATCGAATGCAGCCAAGAGCGAGCGTCTAGGACTTACGGTTCAGGAGTTATTCACAGAAACATGGTTCTGAACATGCTGCCAATTGCTCGCCTGGGAAACATGCAGAGAAGTCCAAGATAGTGTTTTTTAGACTGGCTGCCACGAGCTGAATCGAATGCAGCCAAGAGCGAGCGTCTGTGACTTACGGTTCAAGAGTTATTCACAGAAACATGGTTCTTTTACTGCCAGCCGCGAAAGCGAAAATAACCAAGATCGAGCGTCTAGGATTTACTTGTCAATAACTCGCCTGGGAAACATCCAGAGAAGTCAAACACAGTGCTCCTATACTAATTGCCAGGCGCTGAGACGAATGCCGCCAAGATCGAGCGTCTAGGACTTACGGTTAAGGAATTAGCCTCAGAAACATGGTTCTGAACATGCTGCCAATTGCTCGCCTGGGAAACATGCAGAGAAGTCCAAGATAGTGTTTTTTAGACTGGCTGCCACGAGCTGAATCGAATGCAGCCAAGAGCGAGCGTCTAGGACTTACGGTTCAGGAGTTATTCACAGAAACATGGTTCTGAACATGCTGCCAATTGCTCGCCTGGGAAACATGCAGAGAAGTCCAAGATAGTGTTTTTTAGACTGGCTGCCACGAGCTGAATCGAATGCAGCCAAGAGCGAGCGTCTGTGACTTACGGTTCAGGAGTTATTCACAGAAACATGGTTCTGAACATGCTGCCAATTGCTCGCCTGGGAAACATGCAGAGAAGTCCAAGATAGTGTTTTTTAGACTGGCTGCCACGAGCTGAATCGAATGCAGCCAAGAGCGAGCGTCTAGGACTTACGGTTCAGGAGTTATTCACAGAAACATGGTTCTTTTGCTGCCAGCCGCGAAAGCGAAAATAACCAAGATCGAGCGTCTAGGATTTACTTGTCAATAACTCGCCTGGGAAACATCCAGAGAAGTCAAACACAGTGCTCCTATACTAATTGCCAGGCGCTGAGACGAATGCCGCCAAGATCGAGCGTCTAGGACTTACGGTTAAGGAATTAGCCTCAGAAACATGGTTCTGAATATGCTGCCAATTGCTCGCCTGGGAAACATGCAGAGAAGTCCAAGATAGTGTTTTTTAGACTGGCTGCCACGAGCTGAATCGAATGCAGCCAAGAGCGAGCGTCTAGGACTTACGGTTCAGGAGTTATTCACAGAAACATGGTTCTGAACATGCTGCCAATTGCTCGCCTGGGAAACATGCAGAGAAGTCCAAGATAGTGTTTTTTAGACTGGCTGCCACGAGCTGAATCGAATGCAGCCAAGAGCGAGCGTCTGTGACTTACGGTTCAGGAGTTATTCACAGAAACATGGTTCTGAACATGCTGCCAATTGCTCGCCTGGGAAACATGCAGAGAAGTCCAAGATAGTGTTTTTTAGACTGGCTGCCACGAGCTGAATCGAATGCAGCCAAGAGCGAGCGTCTGTGACTTACGGTTCAAGAGTTATTCACAGAAACATGGTTCTTTTACTGCCAACCGCGAAAGCGAAAATAACCAAGATCGAGCGTCTAGGATTTACTTGTCAATAACTCGCCTGGGAAACATCCAGAGAAGTCAAACACAGTGCTCCTATACTAATTGCCAGGCGCTGAGACGAATGCCGCCAAGATCGAGCGTCTAGGACTTACGGTTAAGGAATTAGCCTCAGAAACATGGTTCTGAACATGCTGCCAATTGCTCGCCTGGGAAACATGCAGAGAAGTCCAAGATAGTGTTTTTTAGACTGGCTGCCACGAGCTGAATCGAATGCAGCCAAGAGCGAGCGTCTAGGACTTACGGTTCAGGAGTTATTCACAGAAACATGGTTCTGAACATGCTGCCAATTGCTCGCCTGGGAAACATGCAGAGAAGTCCAAGATAGTGTTTTTTAGACTGGCTGCCACGAGCTGAATCGAATGCAGCCAAGAGCGAGCGTCTAGGACTTACGGTTCAAGAGTTATTCACAGAAACATGGTTCTGAACATGCTGCCAATAGCTCGCCTGGGAAACATGCAGAGAAGTCCAAAATAGTGTTTTTTAGACTGGCTGCCACGAGCTGAATCGAATGCAGCCAAGAGCGAGCGTCTGTGACTTACGGTTCAAGAGTTATTCACAGAAACATGGTTCTGAACATGCTGCCAATAGCTCGCCTGGGAAACATGCAGAGAAGTCCAAGATAGTGTTTTTTAGACTGGCTGCCACGAGCTGAATCGAATGCAGCCAAGAGCGAGCGTCTGTGACTTACGGTTCAAGAGTTATTCACAGAAACATGGTTCTGAACTTTACTGCCAGCCGCGAAAGCGAAACTAACCAAGATCGAGCGTCTAGGATTTACTTGTCAATAACTCGCCTGGGAAACATCCAGAGAAGTCAAAGACAGTGCTTCTATACTAATTGCCAGGCGCTGAGACGAATGCCGCCAAGATCGAGCGTCTAGGACTTACGGTTCAAGAATTAGCTTTAGAAACATTTGCCTGGGAAACATGCAGAGAAGTCCAAGATAGTGTTTTTTAGACTGGCTGCCACGAGCTGAATCGAATGCAGCCAAGAGCGAGCGTCTGTGACTTACGGTTCAAGAGGTATTCACAGAAACATGGTTCTGAACATGCTGCCAATTGCTCGCCTGGGAAACATGCAGAGAAGTCCAAGATAGTGTTTTTTAGACTGGCTGCCACGAGCTGAATCGAATGCAGCCAAGAGCGAGCGTCTGTGACTTACGGTTCAAGAGTTATTCACAGAAACATGGTTCTGAGCTTTACTGCCAGCCGCGAAAGCGAAACTAACCAAGATCGAGCGTCTAGGATTTACTTGTCAATAACTCGCCTGGGAAACATCCAGAGAAGTCAAAGACAGTGCTTCTATACTAATTGCCAGGCGCTGAGACGAATGCCGCCAAGATCGAGCGTCTAGGACTTACGGTTCAAGAATTAGCTTTAGAAACATTTGCCTGGGAAACATGCAGAGAAGTCCAAGATAGTGTTTTTTAGACTGGCTGCCACGAGCTGAATCGAATGCAGCCAAGAGCGAGCGTCTGTGACTTACGGTTCAAGAGTTATTCACAGAAACATGGTTCTGAACATGCTGCCAATAGCTCGCCTGGGAAACATGCAGAGAAGTCCAAGATAGTGTTTTTTAGACTGGCTGCCACGAGCTGAATCGAATGCAGCCAAGAGCGAGCGTCTGTGACTTACGGTTCAAGAGTTATTCACAGAAACATGGTTCTAAACATGCTGCCAATTGCTCGCCTGGGAAACATGCAGAGAAGTCCAAGATAGTGTTTTTTAGACTGGCTGCCACGAGCTGAATCGAATGCAGCCAAGAGCGAGCGTCTGTGACTTACGGTTCAAGAGTTATTCACAGAAACATGGTTCTGAACATGCTGCCAATAGCTCGCCTGGGAAACATGCAGAGAAGTCCAAGATAGTGTTTTTTAGACTGGCTGCCACGAGCTGAATCGAATGCAGCCAAGAGCGAGCGTCTGTGACTTACGGTTCAAGAGTTATTCACAGAAACATGGTTCTGAACTTTACTTCCAGCCGCGAAAGCGAAACTAACCAAGATCGAGCGTCTAGGATTTACTTGTCAATAACTCGCCTGGGAAACATCCAGAGAAGTCAAAGACAGTGCTTCTATACTAATTGCCAGGCGCTGAGACGAATGCCGCCAAGATCGAGCGTCTAGGACTTACGGTTCAAGAATTAGCTTTAGAAACATTTGCCTGGGAAACATGCAGAGAAGTCCAAGATAGTGTTTTTTAGACTGGCTGCCACGAGCTGAATCGAATGCAGCCAAGTGCGAGCGTCTGTGACTTACGGTTCAAGAGTTATTCACAGAAACATGGTTCTAAACATGCTGCCAATTGCTCGCCTGGGAAACATGCAGAGAAGTCCAAGATAGTGTTTTTTAGACTGGCTGCCACGAGCTGAATCGAATGCAGCCAAGAGCGAGCGTCTGTGACTTACGGTTCAAGAGTTATTCACAGAAACATGGTTCTGAACATGCTGCCAATTGCTCGCCTGGGAAACATGCAGAGAAGTCCAAGATAGTGTTTTTTAGACTGGCTGCCACGAGCTGAATCGAAAGCAGCCAAGAGCGAGCGTCTGTGACTTACGGTTCAAGAGTTATTCACAGAAACATGGTTCTGAACATGCTGCCAATAGCTCGCCTGGGAAACATGCAGAGAAGTCCAAGATAGTGTTTTTTAGACTGGCTGCCACGAGCTGAATCGAATGCAGCCAAGAGCGAGCGTCTGTGACTTACGGTTCAAGAGTTATTCACAGAAACATGGTTCTGAACTTTACTGCCAGCCGCGAAAGCGAAACTAACCAAGATCGAGCGTCTAGGATTTACTTGTCAATAACTCGCCTGGGAAACATCCAGAGAAGTCAAAGACAGTGCTTCTATACTAATTGCCAGGCGCTGAGACGAATGCCGCCAAGATCGAGCGTCTAGGACTTACGGTTCAAGAATTAGCTTTAGAAACATTTGCCTGGGAAACATGCAGAGAAGTCCAAGATAGTGTTTTTTAGACTGGCTGCCACGAGCTGAATCGAATGCAGCCAAGAGCGAGCGTCTGTGACTTACGGTTCAAGAGTTATTCACAGAAACATGGTTCTGAACATGCTGCCAATTGCTCGCCTGGGAAACATGCAGAGAAGTCCAAGATAGTGTTTTTTAGACTGGCTGCCACGAGCTGAATCGAATGCAGCCAAGAGCGAGCGTCTGTGACTTACGGTTCAAGAGTTATTCACAGAAACATGGTTCTGAACATGCTGCCAATAGCTCGCCTGGGAAACATGCAGAGAAGTCCAAGATAGTGTTTTTTAGACTGGCTGCCACGAGCTGAATCGAATGCAGCCAAGAGCGAGCGTCTGTGACTTACGGTTCAAGAGTTATTCACAGAAACATGGTTCTGAACTTTACTGCCAGCCGCGAAAGCGAAAATAACCAAGATCGAGCGTCTAGGAATTACTTGTCAATAACTCGCCTGGGAAACATCCAGAGAAGTCAAAGACAGTGCTTCTATACTAATTGCCAGGCGCTGAGACGAATGCCGCCAAGATCGAGCGTCTAGGACTTACGGTTCAAGAATTAGCTTTAGAAACATTTGCCTGGGAAACATGCAGAGAAGTCCAAGATAGTGTTTTTTAGACTGGCTGCCACGAGCTGAATCGAATGCAGCCAAGAGCGAGCGTCTGTGACTTACGGTTCAAGAGTTATTCACAGAAACATGGTTCTGAACATGCTGCCAATAGCTCGCCTGGGAAACATGCAGAGAAGTCCAAGATAGTGTTTTTTAGACTGGCTGCCACGAGCTGAATCGAATGCAGCCAAGAGCGAGCGTCTGTGACTTACGGTTCAAGAGTTATTCACAGAAACATGGTTCTGAACATGCTGCCAATAGCTCGCCTGGGAAACATGCAGAGAAGTCCAAGATAGTGTTTTTTAGACTGGCTGCCACGAGCTGAATCGAATGCAGCCAAGAGCGAGCGTCTGTGACTTACGGTTCAAGAGTTATTCACAGAAACATGGTTCTGAACATGCTGCCAATTGCTCTCCTGGGAAACATGCAGAGAAGTCCAAGATAGTGTTTTTTAGACTGGCTGCCACGAGCTGAATCGAATGCAGCCAAGAGCGAGCGTCTGTGACTTACGGTTCAAGAGTTATTCACAGAAACATGGTTCTGAACATGCTGCCAATAGCTCGCCTGGGAAACATGCAGAGAAGTCCAAGATAGTGTTTTTTAGACTGGCTGCCACGAGCTGAATCGAATGCAGCCAAGAGCGAGCGTCTGTGACTTACGGTTCAAGAGTTATTCACAGAAACATGGTTCTGAACTTTACTGCCAGCCGCGAAAGCGAAACTAACCAAGATCGAGCGTCTAGGATTTACTTGTCAATAACTCGCCTGGGAAACATCCAGAGAAGTCAAAGACAGTGCTTCTATACTAATTGCCAGGCGCTGAGACGAATGCCGCCAAGATCGAGCGTCTAGGACTTACGGTTCAAGAATTAGCTTTAGAAACATTTGCCTGGGAAACATGCAGAGAAGTCCAAGATAGTGTTTTTTTAGACTGGCTGCCACGAGCTGAATCGAATGCAGCCAAGAGCGAGCGTCTGTGACTTACGGTTCAAGAGTTATTCACAGAAACATGGTTCTAAACATGCTGCCAATTGCTCGCCTGGGAAACATGCAGAGAAGTCCAAGATAGTGTTTTTTAGACTGGCTGCCACGAGCTGAATCGAATGCAGCCAAGAGCGAGCGTCTGTGACTTACGGTTCAAGAGTTATTCACAGAAACATGGTTCTGAACTTTACTGCCAGCCGCGAAAGCGAAACTAACCAAGATCGAGCGTCTAGGATTTACTTGTCAATAACTCAAATGGGAAACATCCAGAGAAGTCAAAGACAGTGCTTCTATACTAATTGCCAGGCGCTGAGACGAATGCCGCCAAGATCGAGCGTCTAGGACTTACGGTTCAAGAATTAGCTTTAGAAACATTTGCCTGGGAAACATGCAGAGAAGTCCAAGATAGTGTTTTTTAGACTGGCTGCCACGAGCTGAATCGAATGCAGCCAAGAGCGAGCGTCTGTGACTTACGGTTCAAGAGTTATTCACAGAAACATGGTTCTGAACATGCTGCCAATTGCTCGCCTGGGAAACATGCAGAGAAGTCCAAGATAGTGTTTTTTAGACTGGCTGCCACGAGCTGAATCGAATGCAGCCAAGAGCGAGCGTCTGTGACTTACGGTTCAAGAGTTATTCACAGAAACATGGTTCTGAACATGCTGCCAATAGCTCGCCTGGGAAACATGCAGAGAAGTCCAAGATAGTGTTTTTTAGACTGGCTGCCACGAGCTGAATCGAATGCAGCCAAGAGCGAGCGTCTGTGACTTACGGTTCAAGAGTTATTCACAGAAACATGGTTCTGAACTTTACTGCCAGCCGCGAAAGCGAAACTAACCAAGATCGAGCGTCTAGGATTTACTTGTCAATAACTCGCCTGGGAAACATCCAGAGAAGTCAAAGACAGTGCTTCTATACTAATTGCCAGGCGCTGAGACGAATGCCGCCAAGATCGAGCGTCTAGGACTTACGGTTCAAGAATTAGCTTTAGAAACATTTGCCTGGGAAACATGCAGAGAAGTCCAAGATAGTGTTTTTTAGACTGGCTGCCATGAGCTGAATCGAATGCAGCCAAGAGCGAGCGTCTGTGACTTACGGTTCAAGAGTTATTCACAGAAACATGGTTCTGAACATGCTGCCAATAGCTCGCCTGGGAAACATGCAGAGAAGTCCAAGATAGTGTTTTTTAGACTGGCTGCCACGAGCTGAATCGAATGCAGCCAAGAGCGAGCGTCTGTGACTTACGGTTCAAGAGTTATTCACAGAAACATGGTTCTGAACTTTACTGCCAGCCGCGAAAGCGAAACTAACCAAGATCGAGCGTCTAGGATTTACTTGTCAATAACTCGCCTGGGAAACATCCAGAGAAGTCAAAGACAGTGCTTCTATACTAATTGCCAGGCGCTGAGACGAATGCCGCCAAGATCGAGCGTCTAGGACTTACGGTTCAAGAATTAGCTTTAGAAACATTTGCCTGGGAAACATGCAGAGAAGTCCAAGATAGTGTTTTTTAGACTGGCTGCCACGAGCTGAATCGAATGCAGCCAAGAGCGAGCGTCTGTGACTTACGGTTCAAGAGTTATTCACAGAAACATGGTTCTGAACATGCTGCCAATAGCTCGCCTGGGAAACATGCAGAGAAGTCCAAGATAGTGTTTTTTAGACTGGCTGCCACGAGCTGAATCGAATGCAGCCAAGAGCGAGCGTCTGTGACTTACGGTTCAAGAGTTATTCACAGAAACATGGTTCTGAACTTTACTGCCAGCCGCGAAAGCGAAACTAACCAAGATCGAGCGTCTAGGATTTACTTGTCAATAACTCGCCTGGGAAACATCCAGAGAAGTCAAAGACAGTGCTTCTATACTAATTGCCAGGCGCTGAGACGAATGCCGCCAAGATCGAGCGTCTAGGACTTACGGTTCAAGAATTAGCTTTAGAAACATTTGCCTGGGAAACATGCAGAGAAGTCCAAGATAGTGTTTTTTTAGACTGGCTGCCACGAGCTGAATCGAATGCAGCCAAGAGCGAGCGTCTGTGACTTACGGTTCAAGAGTTATTCACAGAAACATGGTTCTAAACATGCTGCCAATTGCTCGCCTGGGAAACATGCAGAGAAGTCCAAGATAGTGTTTTTTAGACTGGCTGCCACGAGCTGAATCGAATGCAGCCAAGAGCGAGCGTCTGTGACTTACGGTTCAAGAGTTATTCACAGAAACATGGTTCTGAACATGCTGCCAATTGCTCGCCTGGGAAATATGCAGAGAAGTCCAAGATAGTGTTTTTTAGACTGGCTGCCACGAGCTGAATCGAAAGCAGCCAAGAGCGAGCGTCTGTGACTTACGGTTCAAGAGTTATTCACAGAAACATGGTTCTGAACATGCTGCCAATAGCTCGCCTGGGAAACATGCAGAGAAGTCCAAGATAGTGTTTTTTAGACTGGCTGCCACGAGCTGAATCGAATGCAGCCAAGAGCGAGCGTCTGTGACTTACGGTTCAAGAGTTATTCACAGAAACATGGTTCTGAACTTTACTGCCAGCCGCGAAAGCGAAACTAACCAAGATCGAGCGTCTAGGATTTACTTGTCAATAACTCGCCTGGGAAACATCCAGAGAAGTCAAAGACAGTGCTTCTATACTAATTGCCAGGCGCTGAGACGAATGCCGCCAAGATCGAGCGTCTAGGACTTACGGTTCAAGAATTAGCTTTAGAAACATTTGCCTGGGAAACATGCAGAGAAGTCCAAGATAGTGTTTTTTAGACTGGCTGCCACGAGCTGAATCGAATGCAGCCAAGAGCGAGCGTCTGTGACTTACGGTTCAAGAGTTATTCACAGAAACATGGTTCTGAACATGCTGCCAATTGCTCGCCTGGGAAACATGCAGAGAAGTCCAAGATAGTGTTTTTTAGACTGGCTGCCACGAGCTGAATCGAATGCAGCCAAGAGCGAGCGTCTGTGACTTACGGTTCAAGAGTTATTCACAGAAACATGGTTCTGAACATGCTGCCAATAGCTCGCCTGGGAAACATGCAGAGAAGTCCAAGATAGTGTTTTTTAGACTGGCTGCCACGAGCTGAATCGAATGCAGCCAAGAGCGAGCGTCTGTGACTTACGGTTCAAGAGTTATTCACAGAAACATGGTTCTGAACTTTACTGCCAGCCGCGAAAGCGAAAATAACCAAGATCGAGCGTCTAGGAATTACTTGTCAATAACTCGCCTGGGAAACATCCAGAGAAGTCAAAGACAGTGCTTCTATACTAATTGCCAGGCGCTGAGACGAATGCCGCCAAGATCGAGCGTCTAGGACTTACGGTTCAAGAATTAGCTTTAGAAACATTTGCCTGGGAAACATGCAGAGAAGTCCAAGATAGTGTTTTTTAGACTGGCTGCCACGAGCTGAATCGAATGCAGCCAAGAGCGAGCGTCTGTGACTTACGGTTCAAGAGTTATTCACAGAAACATGGTTCTGAACATGCTGCCAATTGCTCGCCTGGGAAACACGCAGAGAAGTCCAAGATAGTGTTTTTTAGACTGGCTGCCACGAGCTGAATCGAATGCAGCCAAGAGCGAGCGTCTGTGACTTACGGTTCAAGAGTTATTCACAGAAACATGGTTCTGAACATGCTGCCAATAGCTCGCCTGGGAAACATGCAGAGAAGTCCAAGATAGTGTTTTTTAGACTGGCTGCCACGAGCTGAATCGAATTCAGCCAAGAGCGAGCGTCTGTGACTTACGGTTCAAGAGTTATTCACAGAAACATGGTTCTGAACATGCTGCCAATAGCTCGCCTGGGAAACATGCAGAGAAGTCCAAGATAGTGTTTTTTAGACTGGCTGCCACGAGCTGAATCGAATGCAGCCAAGAGCGAGCGTCTGTGACTTACGGTTCAAGAGTTATTCACAGAAACATGGTTCTGAACATGCTGCCAATAGCTCGCCTGGGAAACATGCAGAGAAGTCCAAGATAGTGTTTTTTAGACTGGCTGCCACGAGCTGAATCGAATGCAGCCAAGAGCGAGCGTCTGTGACTTACGGTTCAAGAGTTATTCACAGAAACATGGTTCTGAACATGCTGCCAATTGCTCTCCTGGGAAACATGCAGAGAAGTCCAAGATAGTGTTTTTTAGACTGGCTGCCACGAGCTGAATCGAATGCAGCCAAGAGCGAGCGTCTGTGACTTACGGTTCAAGAGTTATTCACAGAAACATGGTTCTGAACATGCTGCCAATAGCTCGCCTGGGAAACATGCAGAGAAGTCCAAGATAGTGTTTTTTAGACTGGCTGCCACGAGCTGAATCGAATGCAGCCAAGAGCGAGCGTCTGTGACTTACGGTTCAAGAGTTATTCACAGAAACATGGTTCTGAACTTTACTGCCAGCCGCGAAAGCGAAACTAACCAAGATCGAGCGTCTAGGATTTACTTGTCAATAACTCGCCTGGGAAACATCCAGAGAAGTCAAAGACAGTGCTTCTATACTAATTGCCAGGCGCTGAGACGAATGCCGCCAAGATCGAGCGTCTAGGACTTACGGTTCAAGAATTAGCTTTAGAAACATTTGCCTGGGAAACATGCAGAGAAGTCCAAGATAGTGTTTTTTAGACTGGCTGCCACGAGCTGAATCGAATGCAGCCAAGAGCGAGCGTCTGTGACTTACGGTTCAAGAGTTATTCACAGAAACATGGTTCTGAACATGCTGCCAATTGCTCGCCTGGGAAACATGCAGAGAAGTCCAAGATAGTGTTTTTTAGACTGGCTGCCACGAGCTGAATCGAATGCAGCCAAGAGCGAGCGTCTGTGACTTACGGTTCAAGAGTTATTCACAGAAACATGGTTCTGAACTTTACTGCCAGCCGCGAAAGCGAAACTAACCAAGATCGAGCGTCTAGGATTTACTTGTCAATAACTCAAATGGGAAACATCCAGAGAAGTCAAAGACAGTGCTTCTATACTAATTGCCAGGCGCTGAGACGAATGCCGCCAAGATCGAGCGTCTAGGACTTACGGTTCAAGAATTAGCTTTAGAAACATTTGCCTGGGAAACATGCAGAGAAGTCCAAGATAGTGTTTTTTAGACTGGCTGCCACGAGCTGAATCGAATGCAGCCAAGAGCGAGCGTCTGTGACTTACGGTTCAAGAGTTATTCACAGAAACATGGTTCTGAACATGCTGCCAATTGCTCGCCTGGGAAACATGCAGAGAAGTCCAAGATAGTGTTTTTTAGACTGGCTGTCACGAGCTGAATCGAATGCAGCCAAGAGCGAGCGTCTGTGACTTACGGTTCAAGAGTTATTCACAGAAACATGGTTCTGAACATGCTGCCAATAGCTCGCCTGGGAAACATGCAGAGAAGTCCAAGATAGTGTTTTTTAGACTGGCTGCCACGAGCTGAATCGAATGCAGCCAAGAGCGAGCGTCTGTGACTTACGGTTCAAGAGTTATTCACAGAAACATGGTTCTGAACTTTACTGCCAGCCGCGAAAGCGAAACTAACCAAGATCGAGCGTCTAGGATTTACTTGTCAATAACTCGCCTGGGAAACATCCAGAGAAGTCAAAGACAGTGCTTCTATACTAATTGCCAGGCGCTGAGACGAATGCCGCCAAGATCGAGCGTCTAGGACTTACGGTTCAAGAATTAGCTTTAGAAACATTTGCCAGGGAAACATGCAGAGAAGTCCAAGATAGTGTTTTTTAGACTGGCTGCCATGAGCTGAATCGAATGCAGCCAAGAGCGAGCGTCTGTGACTTACGGTTCAAGAGTTATTCACAGAAACATGGTTCTGAACATGCTGCCAATAGCTCGCCTGGGAAACATGCAGAGAAGTCCAAGATAGTGTTTTTTAGACTGGCTGCCACGAGCTGAATCGAATGCAGCCAAGAGCGAGCGTCTGTGACTTACGGTTCAAGAGTTATTCACAGAAACATGGTTCTGAACTTTACTGCCAGCCGCGAAAGCCAAACTAACCAAGATCGAGCGTCTAGGATTTACTTGTCAATAACTCGCCTGGGAAACATCCAGAGAAGTCAAAGACAGTGCTTCTATACTAATTGCCAGGCGCTGAGACGAATGCCGCCAAGATCGAGCGTCTAGGACTTACGGTTCAAGAATTAGCTTTAGAAACATTTGCCTGGGAAACATGCAGAGAAGTCCAAGATAGTGTTTTTTAGACTGGCTGCCACGAGCTGAATCGAATGCAGCCAAGAGCGAGCGTCTGTGACTTACGGTTCAAGAGTTATTCACAGAAACATGGTTCTGAACATGCTGCCAATTGCTCGCCTGGGAAACATGCAGAGAAGTCCAAGATATTGTTTTTTAGACTGGCTGCCACGAGCTGAATCGAATGCAGCCAAGAGCGAGCGTCTGTGACTTACGGTTCAAGAGTTATTCACAGAAACATGGTTCTGAACATGCTGCCAATAGCTCGCCTGGGAAACATGCAGAGAAGTCCAAGATAGTGTTTTTTAGACTGGCTGCCACGAGCTGAATCGAATGCAGCCAAGAGCGAGCGTCTGTGACTTACGGTTCAAGAGTTATTCACAGAAACATGGTTCTGAACATGCTGCCAATAGCTCGCCTGGGAAACATGCAGAGAAGTCCAAGATAGTGTTTTTTAGACTGGCTGCCACGAGCTGAATCGAATGCAGCCAAGAGCGAGCGTCTGTGACTTACGGTTCAAGAGTTATTCACAGAAACATGGTTCTGAACTTTACTGCCAGCCGCGAAAGCGAAACTAACCAAGATCGAGCGTCTAGGATTTACTTGTCAATAACTCGCCTGGGAAACATCCAGAGAAGTCAAAGACAGTGCTTCTATACTAATTGCCAGGCGCTGAGACGAATGCCGCCAAGATCGAGCGTCTAGGACTTACGGTTCAAGAATTAGCTTTAGAAACATTTGCCTGGGAAACATGCAGAGAAGTCCAAGATAGTGTTTTTTAGACTGGCTGCCACGAGCTGAATCGAATGCAGCCAAGAGCGAGCGTCTGTGACTTACGGTTCAAGAGTTATTCACAGAAACATGGTTCTGAACATGCTGCCAATTGCTCGCCTGGGAAACATGCAGAGAAGTCCAAGATAGTGTTTTTTAGACTGGCTGCCACGAGCTGAATCGAATGCAGCCAAGAGCGAGCGTCTGTGACTTACGGTTCAAGAGTTATTCACAGAAACATGGTTCTGAACTTTACTGCCAGCCGCGAAAGCGAAACTAACCAAGATCGAGCGTCTAGGATTTACTTGTCAATAACTCAAATGGGAAACATCCAGAGAAGTCAAAGACAGTGCTTCTATACTAATTGCCAGGCGCTGAGACGAATGCCGCCAAGATCGAGCGTCTAGGACTTACGGTTCAAGAATTAGCTTTAGAAACATTTGCCTGGGAAACATGCAGAGAAGTCCAAGATAGTGTTTTTTAGACTGGCTGCCACGAGCTGAATCGAATGCAGCCAAGAGCGAGCGTCTGTGACTTACGGTTCAAGAGTTATTCACAGAAACATGGTTCTGAACATGCTGCCAATTGCTCGCCTGGGAAACATGCAGAGAAGTCCAAGATAGTGTTTTTTAGACTGGCTGCCACGAGCTGAATCGAATGCAGCCAAGAGCGAGCGTCTGTGACTTACGGTTCAAGAGTTATTCACAGAAACATGGTTCTGAACATGCTGCCAATAGCTCGCCTGGGAAACATGCAGAGAAGTCCAAGATAGTGTTTTTTAGACTGGCTGCCACGAGCTGAATCGAATGCAGCCAAGAGCGAGCGTCTGTGACTTACGGTTCAAGAGTTATTCACAGAAACATGGTTCTGAACTTTACTGCCAGCCGCGAAAGCGAAACTAACCAAGATCGAGCGTCTAGGATTTACTTGTCAATAACTCGCCTGGGAAACATCCAGAGAAGTCAAAGACAGTGCTTCTATACTAATTGCCAGGCGCTGAGACGAATGCCGCCAAGATCGAGCGTCTAGGACTTACGGTTCAAGAATTAGCTTTAGAAACATTTGCCTGGGAAACATGCAGAGAAGTCCAAGATAGTGTTTTTTAGACTGGCTGCCATGAGCTGAATCGAATGCAGCCAAGAGCGAGCGTCTGTGACTTACGGTTCAAGAGTTATTCACAGAAACATGGTTCTGAACATGCTGCCAATAGCTCGCCTGGGAAACATGCAGAGAAGTCCAAGATAGTGTTTTTTAGACTGGCTGCCACGAGCTGAATCGAATGCAGCCAAGAGCGAGCGTCTGTGACTTACGGTTCAAGAGTTATTCACAGAAACATGGTTCTGAACTTTACTGCCAGCCGCGAAAGCGAAACTAACCAAGATCGAGCGTCTAGGATTTACTTGTCAATAACTCGCCTGGGAAACATCCAGAGAAGTCAAAGACAGTGCTTCTATACTAATTGCCAGGCGCTGAGACGAATGCCGCCAAGATCGAGCGTCTAGGACTTACGGTTCAAGAATTAGCTTTAGAAACATTTGCCTGGGAAACATGCAGAGAAGTCCAAGATAGTGTTTTTTAGACTGGCTGCCACGAGCTGAATCGAATGCAGCCAAGAGCGAGCGTCTGTGACTTACGGTTCAAGAGTTATTCACAGAAACATGGTTCTGAACATGCTGCCAATAGCTCGCCTGGGAAACATGCAGAGAAGTCCAAGATAGTGTTTTTTAGACTGGCTGCCACGAGCTGAATCGAATGCAGCCAAGAGCGAGCGTCTGTGACTTACGGTTCAAGAGTTATTCACAGAAACATGGTTCTGAACTTTACTGCCAGCCGCGAAAGCGAAACTAACCAAGATCGAGCGTCTAGGATTTACTTGTCAATAACTCGCCTGGGAAACATCCAGAGAAGTCAAAGACAGTGCTTCTATACTAATTGCCAGGCGCTGAGACGAATGCCGCCAAGATCGAGCGTCTAGGACTTACGGTTCAAGAATTAGCTTTAGAAACATTTGCCTGGGAAACATGCAGAGAAGTCCAAGATAGTGTTTTTTAGACTGGCTGCCACGAGCTGAATCGAATGCAGCCAAGAGCGAGCGTCTGTGACTTACGGTTCAAGAGTTATTCACAGAAACATGGTTCTGAACATGCTGCCAATTGCTCGCCTGGGAAACATGCAGAGAAGTCCAAGATAGTGTTTTTTAGACTGGCTGCCACGAGCTGAATCGAATGCAGCCAAGAGCGAGCGTCTGTGACTTACGGTTCAAGAGTTATTCACAGAAACATGGTTCTGAACATGCTGCCAATAGCTCGCCTGGGAAACATGCAGAGAAGTCCAAGATAGTGTTTTTTAGACTGGCTGCCACGAGCTGAATCGAATGCAGCCAAGAGCGAGCGTCTGTGACTTACGGTTCAAGAGTTATTCACAGAAACATGGTTCTGAACTTTACTGCCAGCCGCGAAAGCGAAACTAACCAAGATCGAGCGTCTAGGATTTACTTGTCAATAACTCAAATGGGAAACATCCAGAGAAGTCAAAGACAGTGCTTCTATACTAATTGCCAGGCGCTGAGACTAATGCCGCCAAGATCGAGCGTCTAGGACTTACGGTTCAAGAATTAGCTTTAGAAACATTTGCCTGGGAAACATGCAGAGAAGTCCAAGATAGTGTTTTTTAGACTGGCTGCCACGAGCTGAATCGAATGCAGCCAAGAGCGAGCGTCTGTGACTTACGGTTCAAGAGTTATTCACAGAAACATGGTTCTGAACATGCTGCCAATAGCTCGCCTGGGAAACATGCAGAGAAGTCCAAGATAGTGTTTTTTAGACTGGCTGCCACGAGCTGAATCGAATGCAGCCAAGAGCGAGCGTCTGTGACTTACGGTTCAAGAGTTATTCACAGAAACATGGTTCTGAACTTTACTGCCAGCCGCGAAAGCGAAACTAACCAAGATCGAGCGTCTAGGATTTACTTGTCAATAACTCGCCTGGGAAACATCCAGAGAAGTCAAAGACAGTGCTTCTATACTAATTGCCAGGCGCTGAGACGAATGCCGCCAAGATCGAGCGTCTAGGACTTACGGTTCAAGAATTAGCTTTAGAAACATTTGCCTGGGAAACATGCAGAGAAGTCCAAGATAGTGTTTTTTAGACTGGCTGCCACGAGCTGAATCGAATGCAGCCAAGAGCGAGCGTCTGTGACTTACGGTTCAAGAGTTATTCACAGAAACATGGTTCTGAACATGCTGCCAATAGCTCGCCTGGGAAACATGCAGAGAAGTCCAAGATAGTGTTTTTTAGACTGGCTGCCACGAGCTGAATCGAATGCAGCCAAGAGCGAGCGTCTGTGACTTACGGTTCAAGAGTTATTCACAGAAACATGGTTCTGAACTTTACTGCCAGCCGCGAAAGCGAAACTAACCAAGATCGAGCGTCTAGGATTTACTTGTCAATAACTCGCCTGGGAAACATCCAGAGAAGTCAAAGACAGTGCTTCTATACTAATTGCCAGGCGCTGAGACGAATGCCGCCAAGATCGAGCGTCTAGGACTTACGGTTCAAGAATTAGCTTTAGAAACATTTGCCTGGGAAACATGCAGAGAAGTCCAAGATAGTGTTTTTTAGACTGGCTGCCACGAGCTGAATCGAATGCAGCCAAGAGCGAGCGTCTGTGACTTACGGTTCAAGAGTTATTCACAGAAACATGGTTCTGAACATGCTGCCAATTGCTCGCCTGGGAAACATGCAGAGAAGTCCAAGATAGTGTTTTTTAGACTGGCTGCCACGAGCTGAATCGAATGCAGCCAAGAGCGAGCGTCTGTGACTTACGGTTCAAGAGTTATTCACAGAAACATGGTTCTGAACATGCTGCCAATAGCTCGCCTGGGAAACATGCAGAGAAGTCCAAGATAGTGTTTTTTAGACTGGCTGCCACGAGCTGAATCGAATGCAGCCAAGAGCGAGCGTCTGTGACTTACGGTTCAAGAGTTATTCACAGAAACATGGTTCTGAACATGCTGCCAATAGCTCGCCTGGGAAACATGCAGAGAAGTCCAAGATAGTGTTTTTTAGACTGGCTGCCACGAGCTGAATCGAATGCAGCCAAGAGCGAGCGTCTGTGACTTACGGTTCAAGAGTTATTCACAGAAACATGGTTCTGAACTTTACTGCCAGCCGCGAAAGCGAAACTAACCAAGATCGAGCGTCTAGGATTTACTTGTCAATAACTCGCCTGGGAAACATCCAGAGAAGTCAAAGACAGTGCTTCTATACTAATTGCCAGGCGCTGAGACTAATGCCGCCAAGATCGAGCGTCTAGGACTTACGGTTCAAGAATTAGCTTTAGAAACATTTGCCTGGGAAACATGCAGAGAAGTCCAAGATAGTGTTTTTTTAGACTGGCTGCCACGAGCTGAATCGAATGCAGCCAAGAGCGAGCGTCTGTGACTTACGGTTCAAGAGTTATTCACAGAAACATGGTTCTGAACATGCTGCCAATAGCTCGCCTGGGAAACATGCAGAGAAGTCCAAGATAGTGTTTTTTAGACTGGCTGCCACGAGCTGAATCGAATGCAGCCAAGAGCGAGCGTCTGTGACTTACGGTTCAAGAGTTATTCACAGAAACATGGTTCTGAACATGCTGCCAATAGCTCGCCTGGGAAACATGCAGAGAAGTCCAAGATAGTGTTTTTTAGACTGGCTGCCACGAGCTGAATCGAATGCAGCCAAGAGCGAGCGTCTGTGACTTACGGTTCAAGAGTTATTCACAGAAACATGGTTCTGAACTTTACTGCCAGCCGCGAAAGCGAAACTAACCAAGATCGAGCGTCTAGGATTTACTTGTCAATAACTCGCCTGGGAAACATCCAGAGAAGTCAAAGACAGTGCTTCTATACTAATTGCCAGGCGCTGAGACGAATGCCGCCAAGATCGAGCGTCTAGGACTTACGGTTCAAGAATTAGCTTTAGAAACATTTGCCTGGGAAACATGCAGAGAAGTCCAAGATAGTGTTTTTTAGACTGGCTGCCACGAGCTGAATCGAATGCAGCCAAGAGCGAGCGTCTGTGACTTACGGTTCAAGAGTTATTCACAGAAACATGGTTCTGAACATGCTGCCAATAGCTCGCCTGGGAAACATGCAGAGAAGTCCAAGATAGTGTTTTTTAGACTGGCTGCCACGAGCTGAATCGAATGCAGCCAAGAGCGAGCGTCTGTGACTTACGGTTCAAGAGTTATTCACAGAAACATGGTTCTGAACATGCTGCCAATAGCTCGCCTGGGAAACATGCAGAGAAGTCCAAGATAGTGTTTTTTAGACTGGCTGCCACGAGCTGAATCGAATGCAGCCAAGAGCGAGCGTCTGTGACTTACGGTTCAAGAGTTATTCACAGAAACATGGTTCTGAACTTTACTGCCAGCCGCGAAAGCGAAACTAACCAAGATCGAGCGTCTAGGATTTACTTGTCAATAACTCGCCTGGGAAACATCCAGAGAAGTCAAAGACAGTGCTTCTATACTAATTGCCAGGCGCTGAGACTAATGCCGCCAAGATCGAGCGTCTAGGACTTACGGTTCAAGAATTAGCTTTAGAAACATTTGCCTGGGAAACATGCAGAGAAGTCCAAGATAGTGTTTTTTTAGACTGGCTGCCACGAGCTGAATCGAATGCAGCCAAGAGCGAGCGTCTGTGACTTACGGTTCAAGAGTTATTCACAGAAACATGGTTCTGAACATGCTGCCAATAGCTCGCCTGGGAAACATGCAGAGAAGTCCAAGATAGTGTTTTTTAGACTGGCTGCCACGAGCTGAATCGAATGCAGCCAAGAGCGAGCGTCTGTGACTTACGGTTCAAGAGTTATTCACAGAAACATGGTTCTGAACATGCTGCCAATAGCTCGCCTGGGAAACATGCAGAGAAGTCCAAGATAGTGTTTTTTAGACTGGCTGCCACGAGCTGAATCGAATGCAGCCAAGAGCGAGCGTCTGTGACTTACGGTTCAAGAGTTATTCACAGAAACATGGTTCTGAACTTTACTGCCAGCCGCGAAAGCGAAACTAACCAAGATCGAGCGTCTAGGATTTACTTGTCAATAACTCGCCTGGGAAACATCCAGAGAAGTCAAAGACAGTGCTTCTATACTAATTGCCAGGCGCTGAGACGAATGCCGCCAAGATCGAGCGTCTAGGACTTACGGTTCAAGAATTAGCTTTAGAAACATTTGCCTGGGAAACATGCAGAGAAGTCCAAGATAGTGTTTTTTAGACTGGCTGCCACGAGCTGAATCGAATGCAGCCAAGAGCGAGCGTCTGTGACTTACGGTTCAAGAGTTATTCACAGAAACATGGTTCTGAACATGCTGCC
Source organism: Rhinoderma darwinii (assembly GCF_050947455.1). NCBI lineage: Eukaryota > Metazoa > Chordata > Amphibia > Anura > Rhinodermatidae > Rhinoderma > Rhinoderma darwinii. The sequence continues at coordinate 44,600 of NW_027463581.1, forward strand.
AATAGCTCGCCTGGGAAACATGCAGAGAAGTCCAAGATAGTGTTTTTTAGACTGGCTGCCACGAGCTGAATCGAATGCAGCCAAGAGCGAGCGTCTGTGACTTACGGTTCAAGAGTTATTCACAGAAACATGGTTCTGAACTTTACTGCCAGCCGCGAAAGCGAAACTAACCAAGATCGAGCGTCTAGGATTTACTTGTCAATAACTCGCCTGGGAAACATCCAGAGAAGTCAAAGACAGTGCTTCTATACTAATTGCCAGGCGCTGAGACGAATGCCGCCAAGATCGAGCGTCTAGGACTTACGGTTCAAGAATTAGCTTTAGAAACATTTGCCTGGGAAACATGCAGAGAAGTCCAAGATAGTGTTTTTTAGACTGGCTGCCACGAGCTGAATCGAATGCAGCCAAGAGCGAGCGTCTGTGACTTACGGTTCAAGAGTTATTCACAGAAACATGGTTCTGAACATGCTGCCAATAGCTCGCCTGGGAAACATGCAGAGAAGTCCAAGATAGTGTTTTTTAGACTGGCTGCCACGAGCTGAATCGAATGCAGCCAAGAGCGAGCGTCTGTGACTTACGGTTCAAGAGTTATTCACAGAAACATGGTTCTGAACATGCTGCCAATAGCTCGCCTGGGAAACATGCAGAGAAGTCCAAGATAGTGTTTTTTAGACTGGCTGCCACGAGCTGAATCGAATGCAGCCAAGAGCGAGCGTCTGTGACTTACGGTTCAAGAGTTATTCACAGAAACATGGTTCTGAACTTTACTGCCAGCCGCGAAAGCGAAACTAACCAAGATCGAGCGTCTAGGATTTACTTGTCAATAACTCGCCTGGGAAACATCCAGAGAAGTCAAAGACAGTGCTTCTATACTAATTGCCAGGCGCTGAGACGAATGCCGCCAAGATCGAGCGTCTAGGACTTACGGTTCAAGAATTAGCTTTAGAAACATTTGCCTGGGAAACATGCAGAGAAGTCCAAGATAGTGTTTTTTAGACTGGCTGCCACGAGCTGAATCGAATGCAGCCAAGAGCGAGCGTCTGTGACTTACGGTTCAAGAGTTATTCACAGAAACATGGTTCTGAACATGCTGCCAATTGCTCGCCTGGGAAACATGCAGAGAAGTCCAAGATAGTGTTTTTTAGACTGGCTGCCACGAGCTGAATCGAATGCAGCCAAGAGCGAGCGTCTGTGACTTACGGTTCAAGAGTTATTCACAGAAACATGGTTCTGAACATGCTGCCAATAGCTCGCCTGGGAAACATGCAGAGAAGTCCAAGATAGTGTTTTTTAGACTGGCTGCCACGAGCTGAATCGAATGCAGCCAAGAGCGAGCGTCTGTGACTTACGGTTCAAGAGTTATTCACAGAAACATGGTTCTGAACATGCTGCCAATAGCTCGCCTGGGAAACATGCAGAGAAGTCCAAGATAGTGTTTTTTAGACTGGCTGCCACGAGCTGAATCGAATGCAGCCAAGAGCGAGCGTCTGTGACTTACGGTTCAAGAGTTATTCACAGAAACATGGTTCTGAACTTTACTGCCAGCCGCGAAAGCGAAACTAACCAAGATCGAGCGTCTAGGATTTACTTGTCAATAACTCGCCTGGGAAACATCCAGAGAAGTCAAAGACAGTGCTTCTATACTAATTGCCAGGCGCTGAGACTAATGCCGCCAAGATCGAGCGTCTAGGACTTACGGTTCAAGAATTAGCTTTAGAAACATTTGCCTGGGAAACATGCAGAGAAGTCCAAGATAGTGTTTTTTTAGACTGGCTGCCACGAGCTGAATCGAATGCAGCCAAGAGCGAGCGTCTGTGACTTACGGTTCAAGAGTTATTCACAGAAACATGGTTCTGAACATGCTGCCAATAGCTCGCCTGGGAAACATGCAGAGAAGTCCAAGATAGTGTTTTTTAGACTGGCTGCCACGAGCTGAATCGAATGCAGCCAAGAGCGAGCGTCTGTGACTTACGGTTCAAGAGTTATTCACAGAAACATGGTTCTGAACATGCTGCCAATAGCTCGCCTGGGAAACATGCAGAGAAGTCCAAGATAGTGTTTTTTAGACTGGCTGCCACGAGCTGAATCGAATGCAGCCAAGAGCGAGCGTCTGTGACTTACGGTTCAAGAGTTATTCACAGAAACATGGTTCTGAACATGCTGCCAATAGCTCGCCTGGGAAACATGCAGAGAAGTCCAAGATAGTGTTTTTTAGACTGGCTGCCACGAGCTGAATCGAATTCAGCCAAGAGCGAGCGTCTGTGACTTACGGTTCAAGAGTTATTCACAGAAACATGGTTCTGAACATGCTGCCAATAGCTCGCCTGGGAAACATGCAGAGAAGTCCAAGATAGTGTTTTTTAGACTGGCTGCAACGAGCTGAATCGAATGCAGCCAAGAGCGAGCGTCTGTGACTTACGGTTCAAGAGTTATTCACAGAAACATGGTTCTGAACATGCTGCCAATTGCTCGCCTGGGAAACATGCAGAGAAGTCCAAGATAGTGTTTTTTAGACTGGCTGCCACGAGCTGAATCGAATGCAGCCAAGAGCGAGCGTCTGTGACTTACGGTTCAAGAGTTATTCACAGAAACATGGTTCTGAACATGCTGCCAATAGCTCGCCTGGGAAACATGCAGAGAAGTCCAAGATAGTGTTTTTTAGACTGGCTGCAACGAGCTGAATCGAATGCAGCCAAGAGCGAGCGTCTGTGACTTACGGTTCAAGAGTTATTCACAGAAACATGGTTCTGAACATGCTGCCAATTGCTCGCCTGGGAAACATGCAGAGAAGTCCAAGATAGTGTTTTTTAGACTGGCTGCCACGAGCTGAATCGAATGTAGCCAAGAGCGAGCGTCTGTGACTTACGGTTCAAGAGTTATTCACAGAAACATGGTTCTGAACATGCTGCCAATAGCTCGCCTGGGAAACATGCAGAGAAGTCCAAGATAGTGTTTTTTAGACTGGCTGCCACGAGCTGAATCGAATGCAGCCAAGAGCGAGCGTCTGTGACTTACGGTTCAAGAGTTATTCACAGAAACATGGTTCTGAACATGCTGCCAATAGCTCGCCTGGGAAACATGCAGAGAAGTCCAAGATAGTGTTTTTTAGACTGGCTGCCACGAGCTGAATCGAATGCAGCCAAGAGCGAGCGTCTGTGACTTACGGTTCAAGAGTTATTCACAGAAACATGGTTCTGAACTTTACTGCCAGCCGCGAAAGCGAAAATAACCAAGATCGAGCGTCTAGGATTTACTTGTCAATAACTCGCCTGGGAAACATCCAGAGAAGTCAAAGACAGTGCTTCTATACTAATTGCCAGGCGCTGAGACGAATGCCGCCAAGATCGAGCGTCTAGGACTTACGGTTCAAGAATTAGCTTTAGAAACATTTGCCTGGGAAACATGCAGAGAAGTCCAAGATAGTGTTTTTTAGACTGGCTGCCACGAGCTGAATCGAATGCAGCCAAGAGCGAGCGTCTGTGACTTACGGTTCAAGAGTTATTCACAGAAACATGGTTCTGAACATGCTGCCAATTGCTCGCCTGGGAAACATGCAGAGAAGTCCAAGATAGTGTTTTTTAGACTGGCTGCCACGAGCTGAATCGAATGCAGCCAAGAGCGAGCGTCTGTGACTTACGGTTCAAGAGTTATTCACAGAAACATGGTTCTGAACATGCTGCCAATAGCTCGGCTGGGAAACATGCAGAGAAGTCCAAGATAGTGTTTTTTAGACTGGCTGCCACGAGCTGAATCGAATGCAGCCAAGAGCGAGCGTCTGTGACTTACGGTTCAAGAGTTATTCACAGAAACATGGTTCTGAACATGCTGCCAATAGCTCGCCTGGGAAACATGCAGAGAAGTCCAAGATAGTGTTTTTTAGACTCGCTGCCACGAGCTGAATCGAATGCAGCCAAGAGCGAGCGTCTGTGACTTACGGTTCAAGAGTTATTCACAGAAACATGGTTCTGAACTTTACTTCCAGCCGGGAAAGCGAAACTAACCAAGATCGAGCGTCTAGGATTTACTTGTCAATAACTCGCCTGGGAAACATCCAGAGAAGTCAAAGACAGTGCTTCTATACTAATTGCCAGGCGCTGAGACGAATGCCGCCAAGATCGAGCGTCTAGGACTTACGGTTCAAGAATTAGCTTTAGAAACATTTGCCTGGGAAACATACAGAGAAGTCCAAGATAGTGTTTTTTAGACTGGCTGCCACGAGCTGAATCGAATGCAGCCAAGAGCGAGCATCTGTGACTTACGGTTCAAGAGTTATTCACAGAAACATGGTTCTGAACATGCTGCCAATAGCTCGCCTGGGAAACATGCAGAGAAGTCCAAGATAGTGTTTTTTAGACTGGCTGCCACGAGCTGAATCGAATGCAGCCAAGAGCGAGCGTCTGTGACTTACGGTTCAAGAGTTATTCACAGAAACATGGTTCTGAACATGCTGCCAATAGCTCGCCTGGGAAACATGCAGAGAAGTCCAAGATAGTGTTTTTTAGACTGGCTGCCACGAGCTGAATCGAATTCAGCCAAGAGCGAGCGTCTGTGACTTACGGTTCAAGAGTTATTCACAGAAACATGGTTCTGAACATGCTGCCAATAGCTCGCCTGGGAAACATGCAGAGAAGTCCAAGATAGTGTTTTTTAGACTGGCTGCAACGAGCTGAATCGAATGCAGCCAAGAGCGAGCGTCTGTGACTTACGGTTCAAGAGTTATTCACAGAAACATGGTTCTGAACATGCTGCCAATTGCTCGCCTGGGAAACATGCAGAGAAGTCCAAGATAGTGTTTTTTAGACTGGCTGCCACGAGCTGAATCGAATGCAGCCAAGAGCGAGCGTCTGTGACTTACGGTTCAAGAGTTATTCACAGAAACATGGTTCTGAACATGCTGCCAATAGCTCGCCTGGGAAACATGCAGAGAAGTCCAAGATAGTGTTTTTTAGACTGGCTGCAACGAGCTGAATCGAATGCAGCCAAGAGCGAGCGTCTGTGACTTACGGTTCAAGAGTTATTCACAGAAACATGGTTCTGAACATGCTGCCAATTGCTCGCCTGGGAAACATGCAGAGAAGTCCAAGATAGTGTTTTTTAGACTGGCTGCCACGAGCTGAATCGAATGTAGCCAAGAGCGAGCGTCTGTGACTTACGGTTCAAGAGTTATTCACAGAAACATGGTTCTGAACATGCTGCCAATAGCTCGCCTGGGAAACATGCAGAGAAGTCCAAGATAGTGTTTTTTAGACTGGCTGCCACGAGCTGAATCGAATGCAGCCAAGAGCGAGCGTCTGTGACTTACGGTTCAAGAGTTATTCACAGAAACATGGTTCTGAACATGCTGCCAATAGCTCGCCTGGGAAACATGCAGAGAAGTCCAAGATAGTGTTTTTTAGACTGGCTGCCACGAGCTGAATCGAATGCAGCCAAGAGCGAGCGTCTGTGACTTACGGTTCAAGAGTTATTCACAGAAACATGGTTCTGAACTTTACTGCCAGCCGCGAAAGCGAAAATAACCAAGATCGAGCGTCTAGGATTTACTTGTCAATAACTCGCCTGGGAAACATCCAGAGAAGTCAAAGACAGTGCTTCTATACTAATTGCCAGGCGCTGAGACGAATGCCGCCAAGATCGAGCGTCTAGGACTTACGGTTCAAGAATTAGCTTTAGAAACATTTGCCTGGGAAACATGCAGAGAAGTCCAAGATAGTGTTTTTTAGACTGGCTGCCACGAGCTGAATCGAATGCAGCCAAGAGCGAGCGTCTGTGACTTACGGTTCAAGAGTTATTCACAGAAACATGGTTCTGAACATGCTGCCAATTGCTCGCCTGGGAAACATGCAGAGAAGTCCAAGATAGTGTTTTTTAGACTGGCTGCCACGAGCTGAATCGAATGCAGCCAAGAGCGAGCGTCTGTGACTTACGGTTCAAGAGTTATTCACAGAAACATGGTTCTGAACATGCTGCCAATAGCTCGGCTGGGAAACATGCAGAGAAGTCCAAGATAGTGTTTTTTAGACTGGCTGCCACGAGCTGAATCGAATGCAGCCAAGAGCGAGCGTCTGTGACTTACGGTTCAAGAGTTATTCACAGAAACATGGTTCTGAACATGCTGCCAATAGCTCGCCTGGGAAACATGCAGAGAAGTCCAAGATAGTGTTTTTTAGACTCGCTGCCACGAGCTGAATCGAATGCAGCCAAGAGCGAGCGTCTGTGACTTACGGTTCAAGAGTTATTCACAGAAACATGGTTCTGAACTTTACTTCCAGCCGGGAAAGCGAAACTAACCAAGATCGAGCGTCTAGGATTTACTTGTCAATAACTCGCCTGGGAAACATCCAGAGAAGTCAAAGACAGTGCTTCTATACTAATTGCCAGGCGCTGAGACGAATGCCGCCAAGATCGAGCGTCTAGGACTTACGGTTCAAGAATTAGCTTTAGAAACATTTGCCTGGGAAACATACAGAGAAGTCCAAGATAGTGTTTTTTAGACTGGCTGCCACGAGCTGAATCGAATGCAGCCAAGAGCGAGCATCTGTGACTTACGGTTCAAGAGTTATTCACAGAAACATGGTTCTGAACATGCTGCCAATAGCTCGCCTGGGAAACATGCAGAGAAGTCCAAGATAGTGTTTTTTAGACTGGCTGCCACGAGCTGAATCGAATGCAGCCAAGAGCGAGCGTCTGTGACTTACGGTTCAAGAGTTATTCACAGAAACATGGTTCTGAACTTTACTGCCAGCCGCGAAAGCGAAACTAACCAAGATCGAGCGTCTAGGATTTACTTGTCAATAACTCGCCTGGGAAACATCCAGAGAAGTCAAAGACAGTGCTTCTATAGTAATTGCCAGGCGCTGAGACGAATGCCTCCAAGATCGAGAGTCTAGGACTTACGGTTCAAGAATTAGCTTTAGAAACATTTGCCTGGGAAACATGCAGAGAAGTCCAAGATAGTGTTTTTTAGACTGGCTGCCAAGAGCTGAATCGAATGCAGCCAAGAGCGAGCGTCTGTGACTTACGGTTCAGGAGTTATTCACAGAAACATGGTTCTGAACATGCTGCCAATTGCTCGCCTGGGAAACATGCAGAGAAGTCCAAGATAGTGTTTTTTAGACTGGCTGACACGAGCTGAATTGAATGCAGCCAAGAGCGAGCGTCTGTGACTTACGGTTCAGGAGTTATTCACAGAAACATGGTTCTTTTACTGCCAGCCGCGAAAGCGAAAATAACCAAGATCGAGCGTCTAGGATTTACTTGTCAATAACTCGCCTGGGAAACATCCAGAGAAGTCAAACACAGTGCTCCTATACTAATTGCCAGGCGCTGAGACGAATGCCGCCAAGATCGAGCGTCTAGGACTTACGGTTAAGGAATTAGCCTCAGAAACATGGTTCTGAACATGCTGCCAATTGCTCGCCTGGGAAACATGCAGAGAAGTCCAAGATAGTGTTTTTTAGACTGGCTGCCACGAGCTGAATCGAATGCAGCCAAGAGCGAGCGTCTGTGACTTACGGTTCAGGAGTTATTCACAGAAACATGGTTCTTTTACTGCCAGCCGCGAAAGCGAAAATAACCAAGATCGAGCGTCTAGGATTTACTTGTCAATAACTCGCCTGGGAAACATCCAGAGAAGTCAAACACAGTGCACCTATACTAATTGCCAGGCGCTGAGACGAATGCCGCCAAGATCGAGCGTCTAGGACTTACGGTTAAGGAATTAGCCTCAGAAACATGGTTCTGAACATGCTGCCAATTGCTCGCCTGGGAAACATGCAGAGAAGTCCAAGATAGTGTTTTTTAGACTGGCTGCCACGAGCTGAATCGAATGCAGCCAAGAGCGAGCGTCTGTGACTTACGGTTCAAGAGTTATTCACAGAAACATGGTTCTGAACTTTACTGCCAGCCGCGAAAGCGAAACTAACCAAGATCGAGCGTCTAGGATTTACTTGTCAATAACTCGCCTGGGAAACATCCAGAGAAGTCAAAGACAGTGCTTCTATACTAATTGCCAGGCGCTGAGACGAATGCCGCCAAGATCGAGCGTCTAGGACTTACGGTTCAAGAATTAGCTTTAGAAACATTTGCCTGGGAAACATGCAGAGAAGTCCAAGATAGTGTTTTTTAGACTGGCTGCCACGAGCTGAATCGAATGCAGCCAAGAGCGAGCGTCTGTGACTTACGGTTCAAGAGTTATTCACAGAAACATGGTTCTGAACATGCTGCCAATTGCTCGCCTGGGAAACATGCAGAGAAGTCCAAGATAGTGTTTTTTAGACTGGCTGCCACGAGCTGAATCGAATGCAGCCAAGAGCGAGCGTCTGTGACTTACGGTTCAAGAGTTATTCACAGAAACATGGTTCTGAACATGCTGCCAATAGCTCGCCTGGGAAACATGCAGAGAAGTCCAAGATAGTGTTTTTTAGACTGGCTGCCACGAGCTGAATCGAATGCAGCCAAGAGCGAGCGTCTGTGACTTACGGTTCAAGAGTTATTCACAGAAACATGGTTCTGAACTTTACTGCCAGCCGCGAAAGCGAAACTAACCAAGATCGAGCGTCTAGGATTTACTTGTCAATAACTCGCCTGGGAAACATCCAGAGAAGTCAAAGACAGTGCTTCTATACTAATTGCCAGGCGCTGAGACGAATGCCGCCCAGATCGAGCGTCTAGGACTTACGGTTCAAGAATTAGCTTTAGAAACATTTGCCTGGGAAACATGCAGAGAAGTCCAAGATAGTGTTTTTTAGACTGGCTGCCACGAGCTGAATCGAATGCAGCCAAGAGCGAGCGTCTGTGACTTACGGTTCAAGAGTTATTCACAGAAACATGGTTCTGAACATGCTGCCAATAGCTCGCCTGGGAAACATGCAGAGAAGTCCAAGATAGTGTTTTTTAGACTGGCTGCCACGAGCTGAATCGAATGCAGCCAAGAGCGAGCGTCTGTGACTTACGGTTCAAGAGTTATTCACAGAAACATGGTTCTGAACTTTACTGCCAGCCGCGAAAGCGAAACTAACCAAGATCGAGCGTCTAGGATTTACTTGTCAATAACTCGCCTGGGAAACATCCAGAGAAGTCAAAGACAGTGCTTCTATACTAATTGCCAGGCGCTGAGACGAATGCCGCCCAGATCGAGCGTCTAGGACTTACGGTTCAAGAATTAGCTTTAGAAACATTTGCCTGGGAAACATGCAGAGAAGTCCAAGATAGTGTTTTTTAGACTGGCTGCCACGAGCTGAATCGAATGCAGCCAAGAGCGAGCGTCTGTGACTTACGGTTCAAGAGTTATTCACAGAAACATGGTTCTGAACATGCTGCCAATTGCTCGCCTGGGAAACATGCAGAGAAGTCCAAGATAGTGTTTTTTAGACTGGCTGCCACGAGCTGAATCGAATGCAGCCAAGAGCGAGCGTCTGTGACTTACGGTTCAAGAGTTATTCACAGAAACATGGTTCTGAACATGCTGCCAATAGCTCGCCTGGGAAACATGCAGAGAAGTCCAAGATAGTGTTTTTTAGACTGGCTGCCACGAGCTGAATCGAATGCAGCCAAGAGCGAGCGTCTGTGACTTACGGTTCAAGAGTTATTCACAGAAACATGGTTCTGAACATGCTGCCAATAGCTCGCCTGGGAAACATGCAGAGAAGTCCAAGATAGTGTTTTTTAGACTGGCTGCCACGAGCTGAATCGAATGCAGCCAAGAGCGAGCGTCTGTGACTTACGGTTCAAGAGTTATTCACAGAAACATGGTTCTGAACTTTACTGCCAGCCGCGAAAGCGAAACTAACCAAGATCGAGCGTCTAGGATTTACTTGTCAATAACTCGCATGGGAAACATCCAGAGAAGTCAAAGACAGTGCTTCTATACTAATTGCCAGGCGCTGAGACGAATGCCGCCAAGATCGAGCGTCTAGGACTTACGGTTCAAGAATTAGCTTTAGAAACATTTGCCTGGGAAACATGCAGAGAAGTCCAAGATAGTGTTTTTTAGACTGGCTGCCACGAGCTGAATCGAATGCAGCCAAGAGCGAGCGTCTGTGACTTACGGTTCAAGAGTTATTCACAGAAACATGGTTCTGAACATGCTGCCAATTGCTCGCCTGGGAAACATGCAGAGAAGTCCAAGATAGTGTTTTTTAGACTGGCTGCCACGAGCTGAATCGAATGCAGCCAAGAGCGAGCGTCTGTGACTTACGGTTCAAGAGTTATTCACAGAAACATGGTTCTGAACTTTACTGCCAGCCGCGAAAGCGAAACTAACCAAGATCGAGCGTCTAGGATTTACTTGTCAATAACTCGCCTGGGAAACATCCAGAGAAGTCAAAGACAGTGCTTCTATACTAATTGCCAGGCGCTGAGACGAATGCCTCCAAGATCGAGCGTCTAGGACTTACGGTTCAAGAATTAGCTTTAGAAACATTTGCCTGGGAAACATGCAGAGAAGTCCAAGATAGTGTTTTTTAGACTGGCTGCCACGAGCTGAATCGAATGCAGCCAAGAGCGAGCGTCTGTGACTTACGGTTCAAGAGTTATTCACAGAAACATGGTTCTGAACATGCTGCCAATAGCTCGCCTGGGAAACATGCAGAGAAGTCCAAGATAGTGTTTTTTAGACTGGCTGCCACGAGCTGAATCGAATGCAGCCAAGAGCGAGCGTCTGTGACTTACGGTTCAAGAGTTATTCACAGAAACATGGTTCTGAACATGCTGCCAATAGCTCGCCTGGGAAACATGCAGAGAAGTCCAAGATAGTGTTTTTTAGACTGGCTGCCACGAGCTGAATCGAATGCAGCCAAGAGCGAGCGTCTGTGACTTACGGTTCAAGAGTTATTCACAGAAACATGGTTCTGAACTTTACTGCCAGCCGCGAAAGCGAAAATAACCAAGATCGAGCGTCTAGGATTTACTTGTCAATAACTCGCCTGGGAAACATCCAGATAAGTCAAAGACAGTGCTTCTATACTAATTGCCAGGCGCTGAGACGAATGCCGCCAAGATCGAGCGTCTAGGACTTACGGTTCAAGAATTAGCTTTAGAAACATTTGCCTGGGAAACATGCAGAGAAGTCCAAGATAGTGTTTTTTAGACTGGCTGCCACGAGCTGAATCGAATGCAGCCAAGAGCGAGCGTATGTGACTTACGGTTCAAGAGTTATTCACAGAAACATGGTTCTGAACATGCTGCCAATTGCTCGCCTGGGAAACATGCAGAGAAGTCCAAGATAGTGTTTTTTAGACTGGCTGCCACGAGCTGAATCGAATGCAGCCAAGAGCGAGCGTCTGTGACTTACGGTTCAAGAGTTATTCACAGAAACATGGTTCTGAACATGCTGCCAATAGCTCGCCTGGGAAACATGCAGAGAAGTCCAAGATAGTGTTTTTTAGACTGGCTGCCACGAGCTGAATCGAATGCAGCCAAGAGCGAGCGTCTGTGACTTACGGTTCAAGAGTTATTCACAGAAACATGGTTCTGAACTTTACTGCCAGCCGCGAAAGCGAAAATAACCAAGATCGAGCGTCTAGGATTTACTTGTCAATAACTCGCCTGGGAAACATCCAGAGAAGTCAAAGACAGTGCTTCTATACTAATTGCCAGGCGCTGAGACGAATGCCGCCAAGATCGAGCGTCTAGGACTTACGGTTCAAGAATTAGCTTTAGAAACATTTGCCTGGGAAACATGCAGAGAAGTCCAAGATAGTGTTTTTTAGACTGGCTGCCACGAGCTGAATCGAATGCAGCCAAGAGCGAGCGTCTGTGACTTACGGTTCAAGAGTTATTCACAGAAACATGGTTCTGAACATGCTGCCAATTGCTCGCCTGGGAAACACGCAGAGAAGTCCAAGATAGTGTTTTTTAGACTGGCTGCCACGAGCTGAATCGAATGCAGCCAAGAGCGAGCGTCTGTGACTTACGGTTCAAGAGTTATTCACAGAAACATGGTTCTGAACATGCTGCCAATAGCTCGCCTGGGAAACATGCAGAGAAGTCCAAGATAGTGTTTTTTAGACTGGCTGCCACGAGCTGAATCGAATTCAGCCAAGAGCGAGCGTCTGTGACTTACGGTTCAAGAGTTATTCACAGAAACATGGTTCTGAACATGCTGCCAATAGCTCGCCTGGGAAACATGCAGAGAAGTCCAAGATAGTGTTTTTTAGACTGGCTGCCACGAGCTGAATCGAATGCAGCCAAGAGCGAGCGTCTGTGACTTACGGTTCAAGAGTTATTCACAGAAACATGGTTCTGAACATGCTGCCAATAGCTCGCCTGGGAAACATGCAGAGAAGTCCAAGATAGTGTTTTTTAGACTGGCTGCCACGAGCTGAATCGAATTCAGCCAAGAGCGAGCGTCTGTGACTTACGGTTCAAGAGTTATTCACAGAAACATGGTTCTGAACATGCTGCCAATAGCTCGCCTGGGAAACATGCAGAGAAGTCCAAGATAGTGTTTTTTAGACTGGCTGCAACGAGCTGAATCGAATGCAGCCAAGAGCGAGCGTCTGTGACTTTCGGTTCAAGAGTTATTCACAGAAACATGGTTCTGAACATGCTGCCAATTGCTCGCCTGGGAAACATGCAGAGAAGTCCAAGATAGTGTTTTTTAGACTGGCTGCCACGAGCTGAATCGAATGCAGCCAAGAGCGAGCGTCTGTGACTTACGGTTCAAGAGTTATTCACAGAAACATGGTTCTGAACATGCTGCCAATAGCTCGCCTGGGAAACATGCAGAGAAGTCCAAGATAGTGTTTTTTAGACTGGCTGCAACGAGCTGAATCGAATGCAGCCAAGAGCGAGCGTCTGTGACTTACGGTTCAAGAGTTATTCACAGAAACATGGTTCTGAACATGCTGCCAATTGCTCGCCTGGGAAACATGCAGAGAAGTCCAAGATAGTGTTTTTTAGACTGGCTGCCACGAGCTGAATCGAATGTAGCCAAGAGCGAGCGTCTGTGACTTACGGTTCAAGAGTTATTCACAGAAACATGGTTCTGAACATGCTGCCAATAGCTCGCCTGGGAAACATGCAGAGAAGTCCAAGATAGTGTTTTTTAGACTGGCTGCCACGAGCTGAATCGAATGCAGCCAAGAGCGAGCGTCTGTGACTTACGGTTCAAGAGTTATTCACAGAAACATGGTTCTGAACATGCTGCCAATAGCTCGCCTGGGAAACATGCAGAGAAGTCCAAGATAGTGTTTTTTAGACTGGCTGCCACGAGCTGAATCGAATGCAGCCAAGAGCGAGCGTCTGTGACTTACGGTTCAAGAGTTATTCACAGAAACATGGTTCTGAACTTTACTGCCAGCCGCGAAAGCGAAAATAACCAAGATCGAGCGTCTAGGATTTACTTGTCAATAACTCGCCTGGGAAACATCCAGAGAAGTCAAAGACAGTGCTTCTATACTAATTGCCAGGCGCTGAGACGAATGCCGCCAAGATCGAGCGTCTAGGACTTACGGTTCAAGAATTAGCTTTAGAAACATTTGCCTGGGAAACATGCAGAGAAGTCCAAGATAGTGTTTTTTAGACTGGCTGCCACGAGCTGAATCGAATGCAGCCAAGAGCGAGCGTCTGTGACTTACGGTTCAAGAGTTATTCACAGAAACATGGTTCTGAACATGCTGCCAATTGCTCGCCTGGGAAACATGCAGAGAAGTCCAAGATAGTGTTTTTTAGACTGGCTGCCACGAGCTGAATCGAATGCAGCCAAGAGCGAGCGTCTGTGACTTACGGTTCAAGAGTTATTCACAGAAACATGGTTCTGAACATGCTGCCAATAGCTCGGCTGGGAAACATGCAGAGAAGTCCAAGATAGTGTTTTTTAGACTGGCTGCCACGAGCTGAATCGAATGCAGCCAAGAGCGAGCGTCTGTGACTTACGGTTCAAGAGTTATTCACAGAAACATGGTTCTGAACATGCTGCCAATAGCTCGCCTGGGAAACATGCAGAGAAGTCCAAGATAGTGTTTTTTAGACTCGCTGCCACGAGCTGAATCGAATGCAGCCAAGAGCGAGCGTCTGTGACTTACGGTTCAAGAGTTATTCACAGAAACATGGTTCTGAACTTTACTTCCATCCGGGAAAGCGAAACTAACCAAGATCGAGCGTCTAGGATTTACTTGTCAATAACTCGCCTGGGAAACATCCAGAGAAGTCAAAGACAGTGCTTCTATACTAATTGCCAGGCGCTGAGACGAATGCCGCCAAGATCGAGCGTCTAGGACTTACGGTTCAAGAATTAGCTTTAGAAACATTTGCCTGGGAAACATACAGAGAAGTCCAAGATAGTGTTTTTTAGACTGGCTGCCACGAGCTGAATCGAATGCAGCCAAGAGCGAGCATCTGTGACTTACGGTTCAAGAGTTATTCACAGAAACATGGTTCTGAACATGCTGCCAATAGCTCGCCTGGGAAACATGCAGAGAAGTCCAAGATAGTGTTTTTTAGACTGGCTGCCACGAGCTGAATCGAATGCAGCCAAGAGCGAGCGTCTGTGACTTACGGTTCAAGAGTTATTCACAGAAACATGGTTCTGAACTTTACTGCCAGCCGCGAAAGCGAAACTAACCAAGATCGAGCGTCTAGGATTTACTTGTCAATAACTCGCCTGGGAAACATCCAGAGAAGTCAAAGACAGTGCTTCTATAGTAATTGCCAGGCGCTGAGACGAATGCCTCCAAGATCGAGAGTCTAGGACTTACGGTTCAAGAATTAGCTTTAGAAACATTTGCCTGGGAAACATGCAGAGAAGTCCAAGATAGTGTTTTTTAGACTGGCTGCCACGAGCTGAATCGAATGCAGCCAAGAGCGAGCGTCTGTGACTTACGGTTCAGGAGTTATTCACAGAAACATGGTTCTGAACATGCTGCCAATTGCTCGCCTGGGAAACATGCAGAGAAGTCCAAGATAGTGTTTTTTAGACTGGCTGACACGAGCTGAATTGAATGCAGCCAAGAGCGAGCGTCTGTGACTTACGGTTCAGGAGTTATTCACAGAAACATGGTTCTTTTACTGCCAGCCGCGAAAGCGAAAATAACCAAGATCGAGCGTCTAGGATTTACTTGTCAATAACTCGCCTGGGAAACATCCAGAGAAGTCAAACACAGTGCTCCTATACTAATTGCCAGGCGCTGAGACGAATGCCGCCAAGATCGAGCGTCTAGGACTTACGGTTAAGGAATTAGCCTCAGAAACATGGTTCTGAACATGCTGCCAATTGCTCGCCTGGGAAACATGCAGAGAAGTCCAAGATAGTGTTTTTTAGACTGGCTGCCACGAGCTGAATCGAATGCAGCCAAGAGCGAGCGTCTGTGACTTACGGTTCAGGAGTTATTCACAGAAACATGGTTCTGAACATGCTGCCAATTGCTCGCCTGGGAAACATGCAGAGAAGTCCAAGATAGTGTTTTTTAGACTGGCTGCCACGAGCTGAATCGAATGCAGCCAAGAGCGAGCGTCTGTGACTTACGGTTCAAGAGTTATTCACAGAAACATGGTTCTTTTACTGCCAGCCGCGAAAGCGAAAATAACCAAGATCGAGCGTCTAGGATTTACTTGTCAATAACTCGCCTGGGAAACATCCAGAGAAGTCAAACACAGTGCTCCTATACTAATTGCCAGGCGCTGAGACGAATGCCGCCAAGATCGAGCGTCTAGGACTTACGGTTAAGGAATTAGCCTCAGAAACATGGTTCTGAACATGCTGCAAATTGCTCGCCTGGGAAACATGCAGAGAAGTCCAAGATAGTGTTTTTTAGACTGGCTGCCACGAGCTGAATCGAATGCAGCCAAGAGCGAGCGTCTAGGACTTACGGTTCAGGAGTTATTCACAGAAACATGGTTCTGAACATGCTGCCAATTGCTCGCCTGGGAAACATGCAGAGAAGTCCAAGATAGTGTTTTTTAGACTGGCTGCCACGAGCTGAATCGAATGCAGCCAAGAGCGAGCGTCTAGGACTTACGGTTCAGGAGTTATTCACAGAAACATGGTTCTGAACATGCTGCCAATTGCTCGCCTGGGAAACATGCAGAGAAGTCCAAGATAGTGTTTTTTAGACTGGCTGCCACGAGCTGAATCGAATGCAGCCAAGAGCGAGCGTCTAGGACTTACGGTTCAGGAGTTATTCACAGAAACATGGTTCTTTTACTGCCAGCCGCGAAAGCGAAAATAACCAAGATCGAGCGTCTAGGATTTACTTGTCAATAACTCGCCTGGGAAACATCCAGAGAAGTCAAACACAGTGCTCCTATACTAATTGCCAGGCGCTGAGACGAATGCCGCCAAGATCGAGCGTCTAGGACTTACGGTTAAGGAATTAGCCTCAGAAACATGGTTCTGAATATGCTGCCAATTGCTCGCCTGGGAAACATGCAGAGAAGTCCAAGATAGTGTTTTTTAGACTGGCTGCCACGAGCTGAATCGAATGCAGCCAAGAGCGAGCGTCTAGGACTTACGGTTCAGGAGTTATTCACAGAAACATGGTTCTGAACATGCTGCCAATTGCTCGCCTGGGAAACATGCAGAGAAGTCCAAGATAGTGTTTTTTAGACTGGCTGCCACGAGCTGAATCGAATGCAGCCAAGAGCGAGCGTCTGTGACTTACGGTTCAGGAGTTATTCACAGAAACATGGTTCTGAACATGCTGCCAATTGCTCGCCTGGGAAACATGCAGAGAAGTCCAAGATAGTGTTTTTTAGACTGGCTGCCACGAGCTGAATCGAATGCAGCCAAGAGCGAGCGTCTGTGACTTACGGTTCAAGAGTTATTCACAGAAACATGGTTCTTTTACTGCCAACCGCGAAAGCGAAAATAACCAAGATCGAGCGTCTAGGATTTACTTGTCAATAACTCGCCTGGGAAACATCCAGAGAAGTCAAACACAGTGCTCCTATACTAATTGCCAGGCGCTGAGACGAATGCCGCCAAGATCGAGCGTCTAGGACTTACGGTTAAGGAATTAGCCTCAGAAACATGGTTCTGAACATGCTGCCAATTGCTCGCCTGGGAAACATGCAGAGAAGTCCAAGATAGTATTTTTTAGACTGGCTGCCACGAGCTGAATCGAATGCAGCCAAGAGCGAGCGTCTAGGACTTACGGTTCAGGAGTTATTCACAGAAACATGGTTCTGAACATGCTGCCAATTGCTCGCCTGGGAAACATGCAGAGAAGTCCAAGATAGTGTTTTTTAGACTGGCTGCCACGAGCTGAATCGAATGCAGCCAAGAGCGAGCGTCTGTGACTTACGGTTCAGGAGTTATTCACAGAAACATGGTTCTGAACATGCTGCCAATTGCTCGCCTGGGAAACATGCAGAGAAGTCCAAGATAGTGTTTTTTAGACTGGCTGCCACGAGCTGAATCGAATGCAGCCAAGAGCGAGCGTCTAGGACTTACGGTTCAGGAGTTATTCACAGAAACATGGTTCTTTTACTGCCAGCCGCGAAAGCGAAAATAACCAAGATCGAGCGTCTAGGATTTACTTGTCAATAACTCGCCTGGGAAACATCCAGAGAAGTCAAACACAGTGCTCCTATACTAATTGCCAGGCGCTGAGACGAATGCCGCCAAGATCGAGCGTCTAGGACTTACGGTTAAGGAATTAGCCTCAGAAACATGGTTCTGAACATGCTGCAAATTGCTCGCCTGGGAAACATGCAGAGAAGTCCAAGATAGTGTTTTTTAGACTGGCTGCCACGAGCTGAATCGAATGCAGCCAAGAGCGAGCGTCTAGGACTTACGGTTCAGGAGTTATTCACAGAAACATGGTTCTGAACATGCTGCCAATTGCTCGCCTGGGAAACATGCAGAGAAGTCCAAGATAGTGTTTTTTAGACTGGCTGCCACGAGCTGAATCGAATGCAGCCAAGAGCGAGCGTCTAGGACTTACGGTTCAGGAGTTATTCACAGAAACATGGTTCTGAACATGCTGCCAATTGCTCGCCTGGGAAACATGCAGAGAAGTCCAAGATAGTGTTTTTTAGACTGGCTGCCACGAGCTGAATCGAATGCAGCAAAGAGCGAGCGTCTGTGACTTACGGTTCAAGAGTTATTCACAGAAACATGGTTCTTTTACTGCCAACCGCGAAAGCGAAAATAACCAAGATCGAGCGTCTAGGATTTACTTGTCAATAACTCGCCTGGGAAACATCCAGAGAAGTCAAACACAGTGCTCCTATACTAATTGCCAGGCGCTGAGACGAATGCCGCCAAGATCGAGCGTCTAGGACTTACGGTTAAGGAATTAGCCTCAGAAACATGGTTCTGAACATGCTGCCAATTGCTCGCCTGGGAAACATGCAGAGAAGTCCAAGATAGTGTTTTTTAGACTGGCTGCCACGAGCTGAATAGAATGCAGCCAAGAGCGAGCGTCTAGGACTTACGGTTCAGGAGTTATTCACAGAAACATGGTTCTGAACATGCTGCCAATTGCTCGCCTGGGAAACATGCAGAGAAGTCCAAGATAGTGTTTTTTAGACTGGCTGCCACGAGCTGAATCGAATGCAGCCAAGAGCGAGCGTCTGTGACTTACGGTTCAGGAGTTATTCACAGAAACATGGTTTTGAACATGCTGCCAATTGCTCGCCTGGGAAACATGCAGAGAAGTCCAAGATAGTGTTTTTTAGACTGGCTGCCACGAGCTGAATCGAATGCAGCCAAGAGCGAGCGTCTAGGACTTACGGTTCAGGAGTTATTCACAGAAACATGGTTCTTTTACTGCCAGCCGCGAAAGCGAAAATAACCAAGATCGAGCGTCTAGGATTTACTTGTCAATAACTCGCCTGGGAAACATCCAGAGAAGTCAAACACAGTGCTCCTATACTAATTGCCAGGCGCTGAGACGAATGCCGCCAAGATCGAGCGTCTAGGACTTACGGTTAAGGAATTAGCCTCAGAAACATGGTTCTGAACATGCTGCAAATTGCTCGCCTGGGAAACATGCAGAGAAGTCCAAGATAGTGTTTTTTAGACTGGCTGCCACGAGCTGAATCGAATGCAGCCAAGAGCGAGCGTCTAGGACTTACGGTTCAGGAGTTATTCACAGAAACATGGTTCTGAACATGCTGCCAATTGCTCGCCTGGGAAACATGCAGAGAAGTCCAAGATAGTGTTTTTTAGACTGGCTGCCACGAGCTGAATCGAATGCAGCCAAGAGCGAGCGTCTAGGACTTACGGTTCAGGAGTTATTCACAGAAACATGGTTCTGAACATGCTGCCAATTGCTCGCCTGGGAAACATGCAGAGAAGTCCAAGATAGTGTTTTTTAGACTGGCTGCCACGAGCTGAATCGAATGCAGCCAAGAGCGAGCGTCTAGGACTTACGGTTCAGGAGTTATTCACAGAAACATGGTTCTGAACATGCTGCCAATTGCTCGACTGGGAAACATGCAGAGAAGTCCAAGATAGTGTTTTTTAGACTGGCTGCCACGAGCTGAATCGAATGCAGCCAAGAGCGAGCGTCTAGGACTTACGGTTCAGGAGTTATTCACAGAAACATGGTTCTGAACATGCTGCCAATTGCTTGCCTGGGAAACATGCAGAGAAGTCCAAGATAGTGTTTTTTAGACTGGCTGCCACGAGCTGAATCGAATGCAGCCAAGAGCGAGCGTCTGTGACTTACGGTTCAAGAGTTATTCACAGAAACATGGTTCTTTTACTGCCAGCCGCGAAAGCGAAAATAACCAAGATCGAGCGTCTAGGATTTACTTGTCAATAACTCGCCTGGGAAACATCCAGAGAAGTCAAACACAGTGCTCCTATACTAATTGCCAGGCGCTGAGACGAATGCCGCCAAGATCGAGCGTCTAGGACTTACGGTTAAGGAATTAGCCTCAGAAACATGGTTCTGAACATGCTGCCAATTGCTCGCCTGGGAAACATGCAGAGAAGTCCAAGATAGTGTTTTTTAGACTGGCTGCCACGAGCTGAATCGAATGCAGCCAAGAGCGAGCGTCTAGGACTTACGGTTCAGGAGTTATTCACAGAAACATGGTTCTGAACATGCTGCCAATTGCTCGCCTGGGAAACATGCAGAGAAGTCCAAGATAGTGTTTTTTAGACTGGCTGCCACGAGCTGAATCGAATGCAGCCAAGAGCGAGCGTCTGTGACTTACGGTTCAGGAGTTATTCACAGAAACATGGTTCTGAACATGCTGCCAATTGCTCGCCTGGGAAACATGCAGAGAAGTCGAAGATAGTGTTTTTTAGACTGGCTGCCACGAGCTGAATCGAATGCAGCCAATAGCGAGCGTCTGTGACTTACGGTTCAGGAGTTATTCACAGAAACATGGTTCTGAACATGCTGCCAATTGCTCGCCTGGGAAACATGCAGAGAAGTCCAAGATAGTGTTTTTTAGACTGGCTGCCACGAGCTGAATCGAATGCAGCCAAGAGCGAGCGTCTGTGACTTACGGTTCAGGAGTTATTCACAGAAACATGGTTCTGAACATGCTGCCAATTGCTCGCCTGGGAAACATGCAGAGAAGTCCAAGATAGTGTTTTTTAGACTGGCTGCCACGAGCTGAATCGAATGCAGCCAAGAGCGAGCGTCTGTGACTTACGGTTCAGGAGTTATTCACAGAAACATGGTTCTGAACATGCTGCCAATTGCTCGCCTGGGAAACATGCAGAGAAGTCCAAGATAGTGTTTTTTAGACTGGCTGCCACGAGCTGAATCGAATGCAGCCAAGAGCGAGCGTCTGTGACTTACGGTTCAAGAGTTATTCACAGAAACATGGTTCTTTTACTGCCAGCCGCGAAAGCGAAAATAACCAAGATCGAGCGTCTAGGATTTACTTGTCAATAACTCGCCTGGGAAACATCCAGAGAAGTCAAACACAGTGCTCCTATACTAATTGCCAGGCGCTGAGACGAATGCCGCCAAGATCGAGCGTCTAGGACTTACGGTTAAGGAATTAGCCTCAGAAACATGGTTCTAAACATGCTGCAAATTGCTCGCTTGGGAAACATGCAGAGAAGTCAAAGATAGTGTTTTTTAGACTGGCTGCCACGAGCTGAATCGAATGCAGCCAAGAGCGAGCGTCTAGGACTTACGGTTCAGGAGTTATTCACAGAAACATGGTTCTGAACATGCTGCCAATTGCTCGCCTGGGAAACATGCAGAGAAGTCCAAGATAGTGTTTTTTAGACTGGCTGCCACGAGCTGAATCGAATGCAGCCAAGAGCGAGCGTCTAGGACTTACGGTTCAGGAGTTATTCACAGAAACATGGTTCTGAACATGCTGCCAATTGCTCGCCTGGGAAACATGCAGAGAAGTCCAAGATAGTGTTTTTTAGACTGGCTGCCACGAGCTGAATCGAATGCAGCCAAGAGCGAGCGTCTAGGACTTACGGTTCAGGAGTTATTCACAGAAACATGGTTCTGAACATGCTGCCAATTGCTCGCCTGGGAAACATGCAGAGAAGTCCAAGATAGTGTTTTTTAGACTGGCTGCCACGAGCTGAATCGAATGCAGCCAAGAGCGAGCGTCTAGGACTTACGGTTCAGGAGTTATTCACAGAAACATGGTTCTGAACATGCTGCCAATTGCTCGCCTGGGAAACATGCAGAGAAGTCCAAGATAGTGTTTTTTAGACTGGCTGCCACGAGCTGAATCGAATGCAGCCAAGAGCGAGCGTCTGTGACTTACGGTTCAAGAGTTATTCACAGAAACATGGTTCTTTTACTGCCAGCCGCGAAAGCGAAAATAACCAAGATCGAGCGTCTAGGATTTACTTGTCAATAACTCGCCTGGGAAACATCCAGAGAAGTCAAACACAGTGCTCCTATACTAATTGCCAGGCGCTGAGACGAATGCCGCCAAGATCGAGCGTCTAGGACTTACGGTTAAGGAATTAGCCTCAGAAACATGGTTCTGAACATGCTGCCAATTGCTCGCCTGGGAAACATGCAGAGAAGTCCAAGATAGTGTTTTTTAGACTGGCTGCCACGAGCTGAATCGAATGCAGCCAAGAGCGAGCGTCTAGGACTTACGGTTCAGGAGTTATTCACAGAAACATGGTTCTGAACATGCTGCCAATTGCTCGCCTGGGAAACATGCAGAGAAGTCCAAGATAGTGTTTTTTAGACTGGCTGCCACGAGCTGAATCGAATGCAGCCAAGAGCGAGCGTCTGTGACTTACGGTTCAGGAGTTATTCACAGAAACATGGTTCTGAACATGCTGCCAATTGCTCGCCTGGGAAACATGCAGAGAAGTCCAAGATAGTGTTTTTTAGACTGGCTGCCACGAGCTGAATCGAATGCAGCCAAGAGCGAGCGTCTAGGACTTACGGTTCAGGAGTTATTCACAGAAACATGGTTCTTTTACTGCCAGCCGCGAAAGCGAAAATAACCAAGATCGAGCGTCTAGGATTTACTTGTCAATAACTCGCCTGGGAAACATCCAGAGAAGTCAAACACAGTGCTCCTATACTAATTGCCAGGCGCTGAGACGAATGCCGCCAAGATCGAGCGTCTAGGACTTACGGTTAAGGAATTAGCCTCAGAAACATGGTTCTGAATATGCTGCCAATTGCTCGCCTGGGAAACATGCAGAGAAGTCCAAGATAGTGTTTTTTAGACTGGCTGCCACGAGCTGAATCGAATGCAGCCAAGAGCGAGCGTCTAGGACTTACGGTTCAGGAGTTATTCACAGAAACATGGTTCTGAACATGCTGCCAATTGCTCGCCTGGGAAACATGCAGAGAAGTCCAAGATAGTGTTTTTTAGACTGGCTGCCACGAGCTGAATCGAATGCAGCCAAGAGCGAGCGTCTGTGACTTACGGTTCAGGAGTTATTCACAGAAACATGGTTCTGAACATGCTGCCAATTGCTCGCCTGGGAAACATGCAGAGAAGTCCAAGATAGTGTTTTTTAGACTGGCTGCCACGAGCTGAATCGAATGCAGCCAAGAGCGAGCGTCTGTGACTTACGGTTCAAGAGTTATTCACAGAAACATGGTTCTTTTACTGCCAACCGCGAAAGCGAAAATAACCAAGATCGAGCGTCTAGGATTTACTTGTCAATAACTCGCCTGGGAAACATCCAGAGAAGTCAAACACAGTGCTCCTATACTAATTGCCAGGCGCTGAGACGAATGCCGCCAAGATCGAGCGTCTAGGACTTACGGTTAAGGAATTAGCCTCAGAAACATGGTTCTGAACATGCTGCCAATTGCTCGCCTGGGAAACATGCAGAGAAGTCCAAGATAGTGTTTTTTAGACTGGCTGCCACGAGCTGAATCGAATGCAGCCAAGAGCGAGCGTCTAGGACTTACGGTTCAGAAGTTATTCACAGAAACATGGTTCTGAACATGCTGCCAATTGCTCGCCTGGGAAACATGCAGAGAAGTCCAAGATAGTGTTTTTTCGACTGGCTGCCACGAGCTGAATCGAATGCAGCCAAGAGCGAGCGTCTGTGACTTACGGTTCAGGAGTTATTCACAGAAACATGGTTCTGAACATGCTGCCAATTGCTCGCCTGGGAAACATGCAGAGAAGTCCAAGATAGTGTTTTTTAGACTGGCTGCCACGAGCTGAATCGAATGCAGCCAAGAGCGAGCGTCTGTGACTTACGGTTCAGGAGTTATTCACAGAAACATGGTTCTGAACATGCTGCCAATTGCTCGCCTGGGAAACATGCAGAGAAGTCCAAGATAGTGTTTTTTAGACTGGCTGCCACGAGCTGAATCGAATGCAGCCAAGAGCGAGCGTCTGTGACTTACGGTTCAAGAGTTATTCACAGAAACATGGTTCTTTTACTGCCAGCCGCGACAGCGAAAATAACCAAGATCGAGCGTCTAGGATTTACTTGTCAATAACTCGCCTGGGAAACATCCAGAGAAGTCAAACACAGTGCTCCTATACTAATTGCCAGGCGCTGAGACGAATGCCGCCAAGATCGAGCGTCTAGGACTTACGGTTAAGGAATTAGCCTCAGAAACATGGTTCTGAACATGCTGCCAATTGCTCGCCTGGGAAACATGCAGAGAAGTCCAAGATAGTGTTTTTTAGACTGGCTGCCACGAGCTGAATCGAATGCAGCCAAGAGCGAGCGTCTGTGACTTACGGTTCAGGAGTTATTCACAGAAACATGGTTCTGAACATGCTGCCAATTGCTCGCCTGGGAAACATGCAGAGAAGTCCAAGATAGTGTTTTTTTAGACTGGCTGCCACGAGCTGAATCGAATGCAGCCAAGAGCGAGCGTCTAGGACTTACGGTTCAGGAGTTATTCACAGAAACATGGTTCTGAACATGCTGCCAATTGCTCGCCTGGGAAACATGCAGAGAAGTCCAAGATAGTGTTTTTTAGACTGGCTGCCACGAGCTGAATCGAATGCAGCCAAGAGCGAGCGTCTAGGACTTACGGTTCAGGAGTTATTCACAGAAACATGGTTCTTTTACTGCCAGCCGCGAAAGCGAAAATAACCAAGATCGAGCGTCTAGGATTTACTTGTCAATAACTCGCCTGGGAAACATCCAGAGAAGTCAAACACAGTGCTCCTATACTAATTGCCAGGCGCTGAGACGAATGCCGCCAAGATCGAGCGTCTAGGACTTACGGTTAAGGAATTAGCCTCAGAAACATGGTTCTGAACATGCTGCAAATTGCTCGCCTGGGAAACATGCAGAGAAGTCCAAGATAGTGTTTTTTAGACTGGCTGCCACGAGCTGAATCGAATGCAGCCAAGAGCGAGCGTCTAGGACTTACGGTTCAGGAGTTATTCACAGAAACATGGTTCTGAACATGCTGCCAATTGCTCGCCTGGGAAACATGCAGAGAAGTCCAAGATAGTGTTTTTTAGACTGGCTGCCACGAGCTGAATCGAATGCAGCCAAGAGCGAGCGTCTAGGACTTACGGTTCAGGAGTTATTCACAGAAACATGGTTCTGAAAATGCTGCCAATTGCTCGCCTGGGAAACATGCAGAGAAGTCCAAGATAGTGTTTTTTAGACTGGCTGCCACGAGCTGAATCGAATGCAGCCAAGAGCGAGCGTCTGTGACTTACGGTTCAGGAGTTATTCACAGAAACATGGTTCTGAACATGCTGCCAATTGCTCGCCTGGGAAACATGCAGAGAAGTCCAAGATAGTGTTTTTTAGACTGGCTGCCACGAGCTGAATCGAATGCAGCCAAGAGCGAGCGTCTGTGACTTACGGTTCAGGAGTTATTCACAGAAACATGGTTCTGAACATGCTGCCAATTTCTCGCCTGGGAAACATGCAGAGAAGTCCAAGATAGTGTTTTTTAGACTGGCTGCCACGAGCTGAATCGAATGCAGCCAAGAGCGAGCGTCTGTGACTTACGGTTCAGGAGTTATTCACAGAAACATGGTTCTGAACATGCTGCCAATTGCTCGCCTGGGAAACATGCAGAGAAGTCCAAGATAGTGTTTTTTAGACTGGCTGCCACGAGCTGAATCGAATGCAGCCAAGAGCGAGCGTCTGTGACTTACGGTTCAGGAGTTATTCACAGAAACATGGTTCTGAACATGCTGCCAATTGCTCGCCTGGGAAACATGCAGAGAAGTCCAATATAGTGTTTTTTAGACTGGCTGCCACGAGCTGAATCGAATGCAGCCAAGAGCGAGCGTCTGTGACTTACGGTTCAGGAGTTATTCACAGAAACATGGTTCTGAACATGCTGCCAATTGCTCGCCTGGGAAACATGCAGAGAAGTCCAAGATAGTGTTTTTTAGACTGGCTGCCACGAGCTGAATCGAATGCAGCCAAGAGCGAGCGTCTGTGACTTACGGTTCAAGAGTTATTCACAGAAACATGGTTCTTTTACTGCCAGCCGCGAAAGCGAAAATAACCAAGATCGAGCGTCTAGGATTTACTTGTCAATAACTCGCCTGGGAAACATCCAGAGAAGTCAAACACAGTGCTCCTATACTAATTGCCAGGCGCTGAGACGAATGCCGCCAAGATCGAGCGTCTAGGACTTACGGTTAAGGAATTAGCCTCAGAAACATGGTTCTGAACATGCTGCAAATTGCTCGCCTGGGAAACATGCAGAGAAGTCCAAGATAGTGTTTTTTAGACTGGCTGCCACGAGCTGAATCGAATGCAGCCAAGAGCGAGCGTCTAGGACTTACGGTTCAGGAGTTATTCACAGAAACATGGTTCTGAACATGCTGCCAATTGCTCGCCTGGGAAACATGCAGAGAAGTCCAAGATAGTGTTTTTTAGACTGGCTGCCACGAGCTGAATCGAATGCAGCCAAGAGCGAGCGTCTAGGACTTACGGTTCAGGAGTTATTCACAGAAACATGGTTCTGAACATGCTGCCAATTGCTCGCCTGGGAAACATGCAGAGAAGTCCAAGATAGTGTTTTTTAGACTGGCTGCCACGAGCTGAATCGAATGCAGCCAAGAGCGAGCGTCTGTGACTTACGGTTCAGGAGTTATTCACAGAAACATGGTTCTGAACATGCTGCCAATTGCTCGCCTGGGAAACATGCAGAGAAGTCCAAGATAGTGTTTTTTAGACTGGCTGCCACGAGCTGAATCGAATGCAGCCAAGAGCGAGCGTCTGTGACTTACGGTTCAGGAGTTATTCACAGAAACATGGTTCTGAACATGCTGCCAATTTCTCGCCTGGGAAACATGCAGAGAAGTCCAAGATAGTGTTTTTTAGACTGGCTGCCACGAGCTGAATCGAATGCAGCCAAGAGCGAGCGTCTGTGACTTACGGTTCAGGAGTTATTCACAGAAACATGGTTCTGAACATGCTGCCAATTGCTCGCCTGGGAAACATGCAGAGAAGTCCAAGATAGTGTTTTTTAGACTGGCTGCCACGAGCTGAATCGAATGCAGCCAAGAGCGAGCGTCTGTGACTTACGGTTCAGGAGTTATTCACAGAAACATGGTTCTGAACATGCTGCCAATTGCTCGCCTGGGAAACATGCAGAGAAGTCCAATATAGTGTTTTTTAGACTGGCTGCCACGAGCTGAATCGAATGCAGCCAAGAGCGAGCGTCTGTGACTTACGGTTCAGGAGTTATTCACAGAAACATGGTTCTGAACATGCTGCCAATTGCTCGCCTGGGAAACATGCAGAGAAGTCCAAGATAGTGTTTTTTAGACTGGCTGCCACGAGCTGAATCGAATGCAGCCAAGAGCGAGCGTCTGTGACTTACGGTTCAAGAGTTATTCACAGAAACATGGTTCTTTTACTGCCAGCCGCGAAAGCGAAAATAACCAAGATCGAGCGTCTAGGATTTACTTGTCAATAACTCGCCTGGGAAACAACCAGAGAAGTCAAGCACAGTGCTCCTATACTAATTGCCAGGCGCTGAGACGAATGCCGCCAAGATCGAGCGTCTAGGACTTACGGTTAAGGAATTAGCCTCAGAAACATGGTTCTGAACATGCTGCAAATTGCTCGCCTGGGAAACATGCAGAGAAGTCCAAGATAGTGTTTTTTAGACTGGCTGCCACGAGCTGAATCGAATGCAGCCAAGAGCGAGCGTCTAGGACTTACGGTTCAGGAGTTATTCACAGAAACATGGTTCTGAACATGCTGCCAATTGCTCGCCTGGGAAACATGCAGAGAAGTCCAAGATAGTGTTTTTTAGACTGGCTGCCACGAGCTGAATCGAATGCAGCCAAGAGCGAGCGTCTAGGACTTACGGTTCAGGAGTTATTCACAGAAACATGGTTCTGAACATGCTGCCAATTGCTCGCCTGGGAAACATGCAGAGAAGTCCAAGATAGTGTTTTTTAGCCTGGCTGCCACGAGCTGAATCGAATGCAGCCAAGAGCGAGCGTCTGTGACTTACGGTTCAGGAGTTATTCACAGAAACATGGTTCTGAACATGCTGCCAATTGCTCGCCTGGGAAACATGCAGAGAAGTCCAAGATAGTGTTTTTTAGACTGGCTGCCACAAGCTGAATCGAATGCAGCCAAGAGCGAGCGTCTAGGACTTACGGTTCAGGAGTTATTCACAGAAACATGGTTCTGAACATGCTGCCAATTGCTCGCCTGGGAAACATGCAGAGAAGTCCAAGATAGTGTTTTTTAGACTGGCTGCCACGAGCTGAATCGAATGCAGCCAAGAGCGAGCGTCTAGGACTTACGGTTCAGGAGTTATTCACAGAAACATGGTTCTGAACATGCTGCCAATTGCTCGCCTGGGAAACATGCAGAGAAGTCCAAGATAGTGTTTTTTAGACTGGCTGCCACGAGCTGAATCGAATGCAGCCAAGAGCGAGCGTCTGTGACTTACGGTTCAGGAGTTATTCACAGAAACATGGTTCTGAACATGCTGCCAATTGCTCGCCTGGGAAACATGCAGAGAAGTCCAAGATAGTGTTTTTTAGACTGGCTGCCACGAGCTGAATCGAATGCAGCCAAGAGCGAGCGTCTGTGACTTACGGTTCAGGAGTTATTCACAGAAACATGGTTCTGAACATGCTGCCAATTTCTCGCCTGGGAAACATGCAGAGAAGTCCAAGATAGTGTTTTTTAGACTGGCTGCCACGAGCTGAATCGAATGCAGCCAAGAGCGAGCGTCTGTGACTTACGGTTCAGGAGTTATTCACAGAAACATGGTTCTGAACATGCTGCCAATTGCTCGCCTGGGAAACATGCAGAGAAGTCCAAGATAGTGTTTTTTAGACTGGCTGCCACGAGCTGAATCGAATGCAGCCAAGAGCGAGCGTCTGTGACTTACGGTTCAGGAGTTATTCACAGAAACATGGTTCTGAACATGCTGCCAATTGCTCGCCTGGGAAACATGCAGAGAAGTCCAATATAGTGTTTTTTAGACTGGCTGCCACGAGCTGAATCGAATGCAGCCAAGAGCGAGCGTCTGTGACTTACGGTTCAGGAGTTATTCACAGAAACATGGTTCTGAACATGCTGCCAATTGCTCGCCTGGGAAACATGCAGAGAAGTCCAAGATAGTGTTTTTTAGACTGGCTGCCACGAGCTGAATCGAATGCAGCCAAGAGCGAGCGTCTGTGACTTACGGTTCAAGAGTTATTCACAGAAACATGGTTCTTTTACTGCCAGCCGCGAAAGCGAAAATAACCAAGATCGAGCGTCTAGGATTTACTTGTCAATAACTCGCCTGGGAAACAACCAGAGAAGTCAAGCACAGTGCTCCTATACTAATTGCCAGGCGCTGAGACGAATGCCGCCAAGATCGAGCGTCTAGGACTTACGGTTAAGGAATTAGCCTCAGAAACATGGTTCTGAACATGCTGCAAATTGCTCGCCTGGGAAACATGCAGAGAAGTCCAAGATAGTGTTTTTTTAGACTGGCTGCCACGAGCTGAATCGAATGCAGCCAAGAGCGAGCGTCTAGGACTTACGGTTCAGGAGTTATTCACAGAAACATGGTTCTGAACATGCTGCCAATTGCTCGCCTGGGAAACATGCAGAGAAGTCCAAGATAGTGTTTTTTAGACTGGCTGCCACGAGCTGAATCGAATGCAGCCAAGAGCGAGCGTCTAGGACTTACGGTTCAGGAGTTATTCACAGAAACATGGTTCTGAACATGCTGCCAATTGCTCGCCTGGGAAACATGCAGAGAAGTCCAAGATAGTGTTTTTTAGCCTGGCTGCCACGAGCTGAATCGAATGCAGCCAAGAGCGAGCGTCTGTGACTTACGGTTCAGGAGTTATTCACAGAAACATGGTTCTGAACATGCTGCCAATTGCTCGCCTGGGAAACATGCAGAGAAGTCCAAGATAGTGTTTTTTAGACTGGCTGCCACAAGCTGAATCGAATGCAGCCAAGAGCGAGCGTCTGTGACTTACGGTTCAAGAGTTATTCACAGAAACATGGTTCTTTTACTGCCAGCCGCGAAAGCGAAAATAACCAAGATCGAGCGTCTAGGATTTACTTGTCAATAACTCGCCTGGGAAACATCCAGAGAAGTCAAACACAGTGCTCCTATACTAATTGCCAGGCGCTGAGACGAATGCCGCCAAGATCGAGCGTCTAGGACTTACGGTTAAGGAATTAGCCTCAGAAACATGGTTCTGAACATGCTGCCAATTGCTCGCCTGGGAAACATGCAGAGAAGTCCAAGATAGTGTTTTTTAGACTGGCTGCCACGAGCTGAATCGAATGCAGCCAAGAGCGAGCGTCTAGGACTTACGGTTCAGGAGTTATTCACAGAAACATGGTTCTGAACATGCTGCCAATTGCTCGCCTGGGAAACATGCAGAGAAGTCCAAGATAGTGTTTTTTAGACTGGCTGCCACGAGCTGAATCGAATGCAGCCAAGATCGAGCGTCTAGGACTTACGGTTAAGGAATTAGCCTCAGAAACATGGTTCTGAACATGCTGCAAATTGCTCGCCTGGGAAACATGCAGAGAAGTCCAAGATAGTGTTTTTTAGACTGGCTGCCACGTGCTGAATCGAATGCAGCCAAGAGCGAGCGTCTAGGACTTACGGTTCAGGAGTTATTCACAGAAACATGGTTCTGAAAATGCTGCCAATTGCTCGCCTGGGAAACATGCAGAGAAGTCCAAGATAGTGTTTTTTAGACTGGCTGCCACGAGCTGAATCGAATGCAGCCAAGAGCGAGCGTCTAGGACTTACGGTTCAGGAGTTATTCACAGAAACATGGTTCTGAACATGCTGCCAATTGCTCGCCTGGGAAACATGCAGATAAGTCCAAGATAGTGTTTTTTAGACTGGCTGCCACGAGCTGAATCGAATGCAGCCAAGAGCGAGCGTCTAGGACTTACGGTTCAGGAGTTATTCACAGAAACATGGTTCTGAACATGCTGCCAATTGCTCGCCTGGGAAACATGCAGAGAAGTCCAAGATAGTGTTTTTTAGACTGGCTGCCACGAGCTGAATCGAATGCAGCCAAGAGCGAGCGTCTAGGACTTACGCTTCAGGAGTTATTCACAGAAACATGGTTCTTTTACTGCCAGCCGCGAAAGCGAAAATAACCAAGATCGAGCGTCTAGGATTTACTTGTCAATAACTCGCCTGGGAAACATCCAGAGAAGTCAAACACAGTGCTCCTATACTAATTGCCAGGCGCTGAGACGAATGCCGCCAAGATCGAGCGTCTAGGACTTACGGTTAAGGAATTAGCCTCAGAAACATGGTTCTGAACATGCTGCAAATTGCTCGCCTGGGAAACATGCAGAGAAGTCCAAGATCGTGTTTTTTAGACTGGCTGCCACGAGCTGAATCGAATGCAGCCAAGAGCGAGCGTCTAGGACTTACGGTTCATGAGTTATTCACAGAAACATGGTTCTGAACATGCTGCCAATTGCTCGCCTGGGAAACATGCAGAGAAGTCCAAGATAGTGTTTTTTTAGACTGGGTGCCACGAGCTGAATCGAATGCAGCCAAGAGCGAGCGTCTGTGACTTACGGTTCAGGAGTTATTCACAGAAACATGGTTCTGAACATGCTGCCAATTGCTCGCCTGGGAAACATGCAGAGAAGTCCAAGATAGTGTTTTTTAGACTGGCTGCCACGAGCTGAATCGAATGCAGCCAAGAGCGAGCGTCTAGGACTTACGGTTCATGAGTTATTCACAGAAACATGGTTCTGAACATGCTGCCAATTGCTCGCCTGGGAAACATGCAGAGAAGTCCAAGATAGTGTTTTTTAGACTGGCTGCCACGAGCTGAATCGAATGCAGCCAAGAGCGAGCGTCTGTGACTTACGGTTCAGGAGTTATTCACAGAAACATGGTTCTGAACATGCTGCCAATTGCTCGCCTGGGAAACATGCAGAGAAGTCCAAGATAGTGTTTTTTAGACTGGCTGCCACGAGCTGAATCGAATGCAGCCAAGAGCGAGCGTCTGTGACTTACGGTTCAAGAGTTATTCACAGAAACATGGTTCTTTTACTGCCAGCCGCGAAAGCGAAAATAACCAAGATCGAGCGTCTAGGATTTACTTGTCAATAACTCGCCTGGAAAACATCCAGAGTAGTCAAAAACAGTGCTCCTATACTAATTGCCAGGCGCTGAGACGAATGCCGCCAAGATCGAGCGTCTAGGACTTACGGTTAAGGAATTAGCCTCAGAAACATGGTTCTGAACATGCTGCCAATTGCTCGCCTGGGAAACATGCAGAGAAGTCCAAGATAGTGTTTTTTAGACTGGCTGCCACGAGCTGAATCGAATGCAGCCAAGAGCGAGCGTCTGTGACTTACGGTTCAGGAGTTATTCACAGAAACATGGTTCTGAACATGCTGCCAATTGCTCGCCTGGGAAACATGCAGAGAAGTCCAAGATAGTGTTTTTTTAGACTGGCTGCCACGAGCTGAATCGAATGCAGCCAAGAGCGAGCGTCTGTGACTTACGGTTCAGGAGTTATTCACAGAAACATGGTTCTGAACATGCTGCCAATTGCTCGCCTGGGAAACATGCAGAGAAGTCCAAGATAGTGTTTTTTAGACTGGCTGCCACGAGCTGAATCGAATGCAGCCAAGAGCGAGCGTCTGTGACTTACGGTTCAAGAGTTATTCACAGAAACATGGTTCTTTTACTGCCAGCCGCGAAAGCGAAAATAACCAAGATCGAGCGTCTAGGATTTACTTGTCAATAACTCGCCTGGGAAACATCCAGAGAAGTCAAACACAGTGCTCCTATACTAATTGCCAGGCGCTGAGACGAATGCCGCCAAGATCGAGCGTCTAGGACTTACGGTTAAGGAATTAGCCTCAGAAACATGGTTCTGAACATGCTGCCAATTGCTCGCCTGGGAAACATGCAGAGAAGTCCAAGATCGTGTTTTTTAGACTGGCTGCCACGAGCTGAATCGAATGCAGCCAAGAGCGAGCGTCTAGGACTTACGGTTCAGGAGTTATTCACAGAAACATGGTTCTGAACATGCTGCCAATTGCTCGCCTGGGAAACATGCAGAGAAGTCCAAGATAGTGTTTTTTAGACTGGCTGCCACGAGCTGAATCGAATGCAGCCAAGAGCGAGCGTCTAGGACTTACGGTTCATGAGTTATTCACAGAAACATGGTTCTGAACATGCTGCCAATTGCTCGCCTGGGAAACATGCAGAGAAGTCCAAGATAGTGTTTTTTAGACTGGCTGCCACGAGCTGAATCGAATGCAGCCAAGAGCGAGCGTCTGTGACTTACGGTTCAAGAGTTATTCACAGAAACATGGTTCTTTTACTGCCAGCCGCGAAAGCGAAAATAACCAAGATCGAGCGTCTAGGATTTACTTGTCAATAACTCGCCTGGGAAACATCCAGAGAAGTCAAACACAGTGCTCCTATACTAATTGCCAGGCGCTGAGACGAATGCCGCCAAGATCGAGCGTCTAGGACTTACGGTTAAGGAATTAGCCTCAGAAACATGGTTCTGAACATGCTGCCAATTGCTCGCCTGGGAAACATGCAGAGAAGTCCAAGATAGTGTTTTTTAGACTGGCTGCCACGAGCTGAATCGAATGCAGCCAAGAGCGAGCGTCTAGGACTTACGCTTCAGGAGTTATTCACAGAAACATGGTTCTTTTACTGCCAGCCGCGAAAGCGAAAATAACCAAGATCGAGCGTCTAGGATTTACTTGTCAATAACTCGCCTGGGAAACATCCAGAGAAGTCAAACACAGTGCTCCTATACTAATTGCCAGGCGCTGAGACGAATGCCGCCAAGATCGAGCGTCTAGGACTTACGGTTAAGGAATTAGCCTCAGAAACATGGTTCTGAACATGCTGCAAATTGCTCGCCTGGGAAACATGCAGAGAAGTCCAAGATCGTGTTTTTTAGACTGGCTGCCACGAGCTGAATCGAATGCAGCCAAGAGCGAGCGTCTAGGACTTACGGTTCATGAGTTATTCACAGAAACATGGTTCTGAACATGCTGCCAATTGCTCGCCTGGGAAACATGCAGAGAAGTCCAAGATAGTGTTTTTTAGACTGGGTGCCACGAGCTGAATCGAATGCAGCCAAGAGCGAGCGTCTGTGACTTACGGTTCAGGAGTTATTCACAGAAACATGGTTCTGAACATGCTGCCAATTGCTCGCCTGGGAAACATGCAGAGAAGTCCAAGATAGTGTTTTTTAGACTGGCTGCCACGAGCTGAATCGAATGCAGCCAAGAGCGAGCGTCTAGGACTTACGGTTCATGAGTTATTCACAGAAACATGGTTCTGAACATGCTGCCAATTGCTCGCCTGGGAAACATGCAGAGAAGTCCAAGATAGTGTTTTTTAGACTGGCTGCCACGAGCTGAATCGAATGCAGCCAAGAGCGAGCGTCTGTGACTTACGGTTCAGGAGTTATTCACAGAAACATGGTTCTGAACATGCTGCCAATTGCTCGCCTGGGAAACATGCAGAGAAGTCCAAGATAGTGTTTTTTAGACTGGCTGCCACGAGCTGAATCGAATGCAGCCAAGAGCGAGCGTCTGTGACTTACGGTTCAAGAGTTATTCACAGAAACATGGTTCTTTTACTGCCAGCCGCGAAAGCGAAAATAACCAAGATCGAGCGTCTAGGATTTACTTGTCAATAACTCGCCTGGAAAACATCCAGAGTAGTCAAAAACAGTGCTCCTATACTAATTGCCAGGCGCTGAGACGAATGCCGCCAAGATCGAGCGTCTAGGACTTACGGTTAAGGAATTAGCCTCAGAAACATGGTTCTGAACATGCTGCCAATTGCTCGCCTGGGAAACATGCAGAGAAGTCCAAGATAGTGTTTTTTAGACTGGCTGCCACGAGCTGAATCGAATGCAGCCAAGAGCGAGCGTCTGTGACTTACGGTTCAGGAGTTATTCACAGAAACATGGTTCTGAACATGCTGCCAATTGCTCGCCTGGGAAACATGCAGAGAAGTCCAAGATAGTGTTTTTTAGCCTGGCTGCCACGAGCTGAATCGAATGCAGCCAAGAGCGAGCGTCTGTGACTTACGGTTCAGGAGTTATTCACAGAAACATGGTTCTGAACATGCTGCCAATTGCTCGCCTGGGAAACATGCAGAGAAGTCCAAGATAGTGTTTTTTAGACTGGCTGCCACGAGCTGAATCGAATGCAGCCAAGAGCGAGCGTCTGTGACTTACGGTTCAAGAGTTATTCACAGAAACATGGTTCTTTTACTGCCAGCCGCGAAAGCGAAAATAACCAAGATCGAGCGTCTAGGATTTACTTGTCAATAACTCGCCTGGGAAACATCCAGAGAAGTCAAACACAGTGCTCCTATACTAATTGCCAGGCGCTGAGACGAATGCCGCCAAGATCGAGCGTCTAGGACTTACGGTTAAGGAATTAGCCTCAGAAACATGGTTCTGAACATGCTGCCAATTGCTCGCCTGGGAAACATGCAGAGAAGTCCAAGATAGTGTTTTTTAGACTGGCTGCCACGAGCTGAATCGAATGCAGCCAAGAGCGAGCGTCTAGGACTTACGGTTCAGGAGTTATTCACAGAAACATGGTTCTGAACATGCTGCCAATTGCTCGCCTGGGAAACATGCAGAGAAGTCCAAGATAGTGTTTTTTAGACTGGCTGCCACGAGCTGAATCGAATGCAGCCAAGAGCGAGCGTCTGTGACTTACGGTTCAGGAGTTATTCACAGAAACATGGTTCTGAACATGCTGCCAATTGCTCGCCTGGGAAACATGCAGAGAAGTCCAAGATAGTGTTTTTTAGACTGGCTGCCACGAGCTGAATCGAATGCAGCCAAGAGCGAGCGTCTAGGACTTACGGTTCAGGAGTTATTCACAGAAACATGGTTCTTTTACTGCCAGCCGCGAAAGCGAAAATAACCAAGATCGAGCGTCTAGGATTTACTTGTCAATAACTCGCCTGGGAAACATGCAGAGAAGTCCAAGATAGTGTTTTTTAGACTGGCTGCCACGAGCTGAATCGAATGCAGCCAAGAGCGAGCGTCTAGGACTTACGGTTCAGAAGTTATTCACAGAAACATGGTTCTTTTACTGCCAGCCGCGAAAGCGAAAATAACCAAGATCGAGCGTCTAGGATTTACTTGTCAATAACTCGCCTGGGAAACATCCAGAGAAGTCAAACACAGTGCTCCTATACTAATTGCCAGGCGCTGAGACGAATGCCGCCAAGATCGAGCGTCTAGGACTTACGGTTAAGGAATTAGCCTCAGAAACATGGTTCTGAACATGCTGCAAATTGCTCGCCTGGGAAACATGCAGAGAAGTCCAAGATAGTGTTTTTTAGACTGGCTGCCACGAGCTGAATCGAATGCAGCCAAGAGCGAGCGTCT
Organism: Rhinoderma darwinii; assembly: GCF_050947455.1. Taxonomy (NCBI): domain Eukaryota; kingdom Metazoa; phylum Chordata; class Amphibia; order Anura; family Rhinodermatidae; genus Rhinoderma; species Rhinoderma darwinii. Next base: position 80,774 of record NW_027463581.1, read on the forward strand.
GTGACTTACGGTTCAGGAGTTATTCACAGAAACATGGTTCTGAACATGCTGCCAATTGCTCGCCTGGGAAACATGCAGAGAAGTCCAAGATAGTGTTTTTTAGACTGGCTGCCACGAGCTGAATCGAATGCAGCCAAGAGCGAGCGTCTGTGACTTACGGTTCAGGAGTTATTCACAGAAACATGGTTCTGAACATGCTGCCAATTGCTCGCCTGGGAAACATGCAGAGAAGTCCAAGATAGTGTTTTTTAGACTGGCTGCCACGAGCTGAATCGAATGCAGCCAAGAGCGAGCGTCTGTGACTTACGGTTCAAGAGTTATTCACAGAAACATGGTTCTTTTACTGCCAGCCGCGAAAGCGAAAATAACCAAGATCGAGCGTCTAGGATTTACTTGTCAATAACTCGCCTGGGAAACATCCAGAGAAGTCAAACACAGTGCTCCTATACTAATTGCCAGGCGCTGAGACGAATGCCGCCAAGATCGAGCGTCTAGGACTTACGGTTAAGGAATTAGCCTCAGAAACATGGTTCTGAACATGCTGCCAATTGCTCGCCTGGGAAACATGCAGAGAAGTCCAAGATAGTGTTTTTTAGACTGGCTGCCACGAGCTGAATCGAATGCAGCCAAGAGCGAGCGTCTAGGACTTACGGTTCAGGAGTTATTCACAGAAACATGGTTCTGAACATGCTGCCAATTGCTCGCCTGGGAAACATGCAGAGAAGTCCAAGATAGTGTTTTTTAGACTGGCTGCCACGAGCTGAATCGAATGCAGCCAAGAGCGAGCGTCTGTGACTTACGGTTCAGGAGTTATTCACAGAAACATGGTTCTGAACATGCTGCCAATTGCTCGCCTGGGAAAAATGCAGAGAAGTCCAAGATAGTGTTTTTTAGACTGGCTGCCACGAGCTGAATCGAATGCAGCCAAGAGCGAGCGTCTAGGACTTACGGTTCAGGAGTTATTCACAGAAACATGGTTCTTTTACTGCCAGCCGCGAAAGCGAAAATAACCAAGATCGAGCGTCTAGGATTTACTTGTCAATAACTCGCCTGGGAAACATCCAGAGAAGTCAAACACAGTGCTCCTATACTAATTGCCAGGCGCTGAGACGAATGCCGCCAAGATCGAGCGTCTAGGACTTACGGTTAAGGAATTAGCCTCAGAAACATGGTTCTGAACATGCTGCCAATTGCTCGCCTGGGAAACATGCAGAGAAGTCCAAGATAGTGTTTTTTAGACTGGCTGCCACGAGCTGAATCGAATGCAGCCAAGAGCGAGCGTCTAGGACTTACGGTTCAGGAGTTATTCACAGAAACATGGTTCTGAACATGCTGCCAATTGCTCGCCTGGGAAACATGCAGAGAAGTCCAAGATAGTGTTTTTTAGACTGGCTGCCACGAGCTGAATCGAATGCAGCCAAGAGCGAGCGTCTGTGACTTACGGTTCAGGAGTTATTCACAGAAACATGGTTCTGAACATGCTGCCAATTGCTCGCCTGGGAAACATGCAGAGAAGTCCAAGATAGTGTTTTTTAGACTGGCTGCCACGAGCTGAATCGAATGCAGCCAAGAGCGAGCGTCTAGGACTTACGGTTCAGGAGTTATTCACAGAAACATGGTTCTGAACATGCTGCCAATTGCTCGCCTGGGAAACATGCAGAGAAGTCCAAGATAGTGTTTTTTAGACTGGCTGCCACGAGCTGAATCGAATGCAGCCAAGAGCGAGCGTCTGTGACTTACGGTTCAGGAGTTATTCACAGAAACATGGTTCTGAACATGCTGCCAATTGCTCGCCCGGGAAACATGCAGAGAAGTCCAAGATAGTGTTTTTTAGACTGGCTGCCACGAGCTGAATCGAATGCAGCCAAGAGCGAGCGTCTAGGACTTACGGTTCAGGAGTTATTCACAGAAACATGGTTCTTTTACTGCCAGCCGCGAAAGCGAAAATAACCAAGATCGAGCGTCTAGGATTTACTTGTCAATAACTCGCCTGGGAAACATCCAGAGAAGTCAAACACAGTGCTCCTATACTAATTGCCAGGCGCTGAGACGAATGCCGCCAAGATCGAGCGTCTAGGACTTACGGTTAAGGAATTAGCCTCAGAAACATGGTTCTGAACATGCTGCCAATTGCTCGCCTGGGAAACATGCAGAGAAGTCCAAGATAGTGTTTTTTAGACTGGCTGCCACGAGCTGAATCGAATGCAGCCAAGAGCGAGCGTCTAGGACTTACGGTTCAGGAGTTATTCACAGAAACATGGTTCTGAACATGCTGCCAATTGCTCGCCTGGGAAACATGCAGAGAAGTCCAAGATAGTGTTTTTTAGACTGGCTGCCACGAGCTGAATCGAATGCAGCCAAGAGCGAGCGTCTGTGACTTACGGTTCAGGAGTTATTCACAGAAACATGGTTCTGAACATGCTGCCAATTGCTCGCCTGGGAAACATGCAGAGAAGTCCAAGATAGTGTTTTTTAGACTGGCTGCCACGAGCTGAATCGAATGCAGCCAAGAGCGAGCGTCTAGGACTTACGGTTCAGGAGTTATTCACAGAAACATGGTTCTTTTACTGCCAGCCGCGAAAGCGAAAATAACCAAGATCGAGCGTCTAGGATTTACTTGTCAATAACTCGCCTGGGAAACATCCAGAGAAGTCAAACACAGTGCTTCTATACTAATTGCCAGGCGCTGAGACGAATGCCGCCAAGATCGAGCGTCTAGGACTTACGGTTAAGGAATTAGCCTCAGAAACATGGTTCTGAACATGCTGCCAATTGCTCGCCTGGGAAACATGCAGAGAAGTCAAAGATAGTGTTTTTTAGACTGGCTGCCACGAGCTGAATCGAATGCAGCCAAGAGCGAGCGTCTAGGACTTACGGTTCAGGAGTTATTCACAGAAACATGGTTCTGAACATGCTGTCAATTGCTCGCCTGGGAAACATGCAGAGAAGTCCAAGATAGTGTTTTTTAGACTGGCTGCCACGAGCTGAATCGAATGCAGCCAAGAGCGAGCGTCTGTGACTTACGGTTCAGGAGTTATTCACAGAAACATGGTTCTGAACATGCTGCCAATTGCTCGCCTGGGAAACATGCAGAGAAGTCCAAGATAGTGTTTTTTAGACTGGCTGCCACGAGCTGAATCGAATGCAGCCAAGAGCGAGCGTCTGTGACTTACGGTTCAAGAGTTATTCACAGAAACATGGTTCTTTTACTGCCAGCCGCGAAAGCGAAAATAACCAAGATCGAGCGTCTAGGATTTACTTGTCAATAACTCGCCTGGAAAACATCCAGAGTAGTCAAAAACAGTGCTCCTATACTAATTGCCAGGCGCTGAGACGAATGCCGCCAAGATCGAGCGTCTAGGACTTACGGTTAAGGAATTAGCCTCAGAAACATGGTTCTGAACATGCTGCCAATTGCTCGCCTGGGAAACATGCAGAGAAGTCCAAGATAGTGTTTTTTAGACTGGCTGCCACGAGCTGAATCGAATGCAGCCAAGAGCGAGCGTCTGTGACTTACGGTTCAGGAGTTATTCACAGAAACATGGTTCTGAACATGCTGCCAATTGCTCGCCTGGGAAACATGCAGAGAAGTCCAAGATAGTGTTTTTTAGACTGGCTGCCACGAGCTGAATCGAATGCAGCCAAGAGCGAGCGTCTGTGACTTACGGTTCAGGAGTTATTCACAGAAACATGGTTCTGAACATGCTGCCAATTGCTCGCCTGGGAAACATGCAGAGAAGTCCAAGATAGTGTTTTTTAGACTGGCTGCCACGAGCTGAATCGAATGCAGCCAAGAGCGAGCGTCTGTGACTTACGGTTCAAGAGTTATTCACAGAAACATGGTTCTTTTACTGCCAGCCGCGAAAGCGAAAATAACCAAGATCGAGCGTCTAGGATTTACTTGTCAATAACTCGCCTGGGAAACATCCAGAGAAGTCAAACACAGTGCTCCTATACTAATTGCCAGGCGCTGAGACGAATGCCGCCAAGATCGAGCGTCTAGGACTTACGGTTAAGGAATTAGCCTCAGAAACATGGTTCTGAACATGCTGCCAATTGCTCGCCTGGGAAACATGCAGAGAAGTCCAAGATAGTGTTTTTTAGACTGGCTGCCACGAGCTGAATCGAATGCAGCCAAGAGCGAGCGTCTAGGACTTACGGTTCAGGAGTTATTCACAGAAACATGGTTCTGAACATGCTGCCAATTGCTCGCCTGGGAAACATGCAGAGAAGTCCAAGATAGTGTTTTTTAGACTGGCTGCCACGAGCTGAATCGAATGCAGCCAAGAGCGAGCGTCTGTGACTTACGGTTCAGGAGTTATTCACAGAAACATGGTTCTGAACATGCTGCCAATTGCTTGCCTGGGAAACATGCAGAGAAGTCCAAGATAGTGTTTTTTAGACTGGCTGCCACGAGCTGAATCGAATGCAGCCAAGAGCGAGCGTCTAGGACTTACGGTTCATGAGTTATTCACAGAAACATGGTTCTGAACATGCTGCCAATTGCTCGCCTGGGAAACATGCAGAGAAGTCCAAGATAGTGTTTTTTAGACTGGCTGCCACGAGCTGAATCGAATGCAGCCAAGAGCGAGCGTCTGTGACTTACGGTTCAGGAGTTATTCACAGAAACATGGTTCTGAACATGCTGCCAATTGCTCGCCTGGGAAACATGCAGAGAAGTCCAAGATAGTGTTTTTTAGACTGGCTGCCACGAGCTGAATCGAATGCAGCCAAGAGCGAGCGTCTGTGACTTACGGTTCAAGAGTTATTCACAGAAACATGGTTCTTTTACTGCCAGCCGCGAAAGCGAAAATAACCAAGATCGAGCGTCTAGGATTTACTTGTCAATAACTCGCCTGGAAAACATCCAGAGTAGTCAAAAACAGTGCTCCTATACTAATTGCCAGGCGCTGAGACGAATGCCGCCAAGATCGAGCGTCTAGGACTTACGGTTAAGGAATTAGCCTCAGAAACATGGTTCTGAACATGCTGCCAATTGCTCGCCTGGGAAACATGCAGAGAAGTCCAAGATAGTGTTTTTTAGACTGGCTGCCACGAGCTGAATCGAATGCAGCCAAGAGCGAGCGTCTGTGACTTACGGTTCAGGAGTTATTCACAGAAACATGGTTCTGAACATGCTGCCAATTGCTCGCCTGGGAAACATGCAGAGAAGTCCAAGATAGTGTTTTTTAGACTGGCTGCCACGAGCTGAATCGAATGCAGCCAAGAGCGAGCGTCTGTGACTTACGGTTCAGGAGTTATTCACAGAAACATGGTTCTGAACATGCTGCCAATTGCTCGCCTGGGAAACATGCAGAGAAGTCCAAGATAGTGTTTTTTAGACTGGCTGCCACGAGCTGAATCGAATGCAGCCAAGAGCGAGCGTCTGTGACTTACGGTTCAAGAGTTATTCACAGAAACATGGTTCTTTTACTGCCAGCCGCGAAAGCGAAAATAACCAAGATCGAGCGTCTAGGATTTACTTGTCAATAACTCGCCTGGGAAACATCCAGAGAAGTCAAACACAGTGCTCCTATACTAATTGCCAGGCGCTGAGACGAATGCCGCCAAGATCGAGCGTCTAGGACTTACGGTTAAGGAATTAGCCTCAGAAACATGGTTCTGAACATGCTGCCAATTGCTCGCCTGGGAAACATGCAGAGAAGTCCAAGATAGTGTTTTTTAGACTGGCTGCCACGAGCTGAATCGAATGCAGCCAAGAGCGAGCGTCTAGGACTTACGGTTCAGGAGTTATTCACAGAAACATGGTTCTGAACATGCTGCCAATTGCTCGCCTGGGAAACATGCAGAGAAGTCCAAGATAGTATTTTTTAGACTGGCTGCCACGAGCTGAATCGAATGCAGCCAAGAGCGAGCGTCTGTGACTTACGGTTCAGGAGTTATTCACAGAAACATGGTTCTGAACATGCTGCCAATTGCTCGCCTGGGAAACATGCAGAGAAGTCCAAGATAGTGTTTTTTAGACTGGCTGCCACGAGCTGAATCGAATGCAGCCAAGAGCGAGCGTCTAGGACTTACGGTTCAGGAGTTATTCACAGAAACATGGTTCTTTTACTGCCAGCCGCGAAAGCGAAAATAACCAAGATCGAGCGTCTAGGATTTACTTGTCAATAACTCGCCTGGGAAACATCCAGAGAAGTCAAACACAGTGCTCCTATACTAATTGCCAGGCGCTGAGACGAATGCCGCCAAGATCGAGCGTCTAGGACTTACGGTTAAGGAATTAGCCTCAGAAACATGGTTCTGAACATGCTGCCAATTGCTCGCCTGGGAAACATGCAGAGAAGTCCAAGATAGTGTTTTTTAGACTGGCTGCCACGAGCTGAATCGAATGCAGCCAAGAGCGAGCGTCTAGGACTTACGGTTCAGGAGTTATTCACAGAAACATGGTTCTGAACATGCTGCCAATTGCTCGCCTGGGAAACATGCAGAGAAGTCCAAGATAGTGTTTTTTAGACTGGCTGCCACGAGCTGAATCGAATGCAGCCAAGAGCGAGCGTCTGTGACTTACGGTTCAGGAGTTATTCACAGAAACATGGTTCTGAACATGCTGCCAATTGCTCGCCTGGGAAACATGCAGAGAAGTCCAAGATAGTGTTTTTTAGACTGGCTGCCACGAGCTGAATCGAATGCAGCCAAGAGCGAGCGTCTAGGACTTACGGTTCAGGAG